>NW_015648725.1:330840-341767 GCF_001515625.1 Sinocyclocheilus rhinocerous | reverse complement strand
GTAAACATTCATAAACATTTGCAAATGATGAATAGTTTCCACTTTAGATTGGGTACTGCAAAAACATGAACAAATAATTAATAGATTATTTGTTAAGATGTGAAAAAAACAAAAAACAAAAAAAACAAAAACAAATGATCATATTAGCTGAATGTTTACTGACATTTGTAAGCATTTCAATTTACATTAAATAATCATATGTTAATCATTAACGTTTAGTAAGTTCATTAGTATACATTAACAAGACCATTATCTCATATTTCTAGCTATGTGAATATTGATATTAACTAATGATCTGTTAAGCGTTATATAATGTTTGTTAATGATTTATAAATTAAAGTTATTATAAAGTGTTACCTTGTTTTCTAATTTTAAACAAATCTCACTTAATGTTGATACATTTCTTAGAAAACAGCATTTATGTGCTTTTGGATCTCAAGGAAATATATAATAATTTAGGAACATTTAGATAATTGTACTGAGAAACAAGACAAAAATAAATAAATAAATACATTAGAAAGTTACTTTTTTTGCAGTGAAATTGAGTACATTGCATTCTGGTATACGATAATGTATGCATTGTGCTGCGCTGTATACTGCACTTTTTGGCAAAAAAACAATTGCTCATCCAGGTTTTCCACGCATTTAGATCATTTGCATACTTTGTCACAGTTACTGCAAAAATAGTATGAGTAGTATGTTAGTTTACTATTTAGAACACAGCCAGTGTGTCTCCAGGAAAATTTATCTCATTCTGCCTCTTTTTCTCTCTGTCACCCACTTTCCCTTGTTCACTCTATCTGTCTAATGCACGGCTGGGTTTGTTATTTTGACCCTGCTCAGAGGGAGTCTGAATAATCACTGCGTGTATACAGTATGTCCACATATCTGTGTGAGAGTCGGATTAGATCTCACCCTCAGGGTAAGAGATGATGGCTGTCACCCGGAGTAAAATCAGCATATTAATAAAATAACCTGCCCCATTAGCCATAGTGCTCAGCTCAGCTCGGATTCTGCAGTAAAAATGGTTCAGGCAGGGCTGGGTCAAGCCGAGACTGTTCTGGGATGCAGATTTGGCTCTATATTCTGCCGGTGTGTCTTGAGCGCTCTGACAGAGGGGTGAGATGCCGGACGACCCCTCACAGGATGCGGAATTGAACAGAGATACACTCACCGCAAGAGCTGTCTGAACCGACACACACCTGGAGAGAGCGGACAGCTCTATACAAACACACACACACACACACACACACACACACATAGCTTTATATACACATACGAACACATTCACAGAGCTTTATACAAACACTTACTCTGTATACACACAAACAGATATACACAAATACACACCGATATAGACTAATTCACACTAATGCTATATTCAAACTAATATTGTAGTAGACAAATATGAAAACTTATAGACAGTAGATATAAGCTGCTTTTCTGTCCATGTATTTTTATGCAAATTTTGGTTTTAGGCTTTTGGATGAAAAAAAATCTGTAGGTAAACACCATGAATAAAAGTTTGCACAATGTGCTTAAAATAATCTATGTTCTTGCTTAAGGAAAATAAATTAGTTTGCTAAGAAGACACGCAGAAACTACGATAGAAACACATTTACTGTATAAATTAGTTAGTAGATGCACATCAGAAAAGCCATGTGAATAATTTGCTGCTTTGCTATGATCGCTAGCATACATGAACGTTTATGATCTGGATGCTCTAAACTGAAAATAATTGATTGCATTGCTATAATTAATTGCACCGCTTTCCCTGGAGGTGACAATGTTGATGTTTTTCAACATATGGGATGTAAATGTAAATTGTTGTAAATATAAATGTAAAAATGTCAATTATATTTTATTTTATTTATATAAAATATGAATATTTTTATTTATATAAATACAAAATAATGTACACAAATTAATTGATATACACTATTGTTTAAAATTTGGGGTCTGTAATATTTTTTAAGATATCTGAACAAAACATTAAGTCTATAATGTCTCTTATGCGCACCAACGCTCCAATTATTTGATTAAAAATACAGTAAAACAATTCAATTGTGAAAATATTATTAGAATTTTCAATAACTGTTTTCTAATTAAATATAATTTAAAATGTAATTTATTCCTGATGGCTAGGCTGAATTTTCAGCAGTATTACTCCAGTTTTCAATGTCACATGATCCTTCAGAAATCATTATGATATGCTGATTTGCTGCTCAAGAAACATTTCTTATTATTAACAATGTGGAAATTTTAAAGTCTTTAATGTCACTTTTGACAATTTTATTCATTCTTGCTGGATAAAAGTATTAATTTGTTTAAAATGCATTAATAAATAATTAAAAAAAAAATTTCTGACCAAAATTTTTAGCTGTAATTAGAGTTGGAGTACTCTGACTCGAGTCCTGTTTCGAGTACAATTTTTTAAAGGACTCGGACTTGTCACGGACTCGGATGCATTTTTGCTCGGACTTGACTCGGACTCGAACCTTTCGGACTCGGAAAATATGTCAGAGTCCAACCGAGTCCAGGGACAGTTGACGGAAATGTTACTGACTCAATGCATTATCACAAAAGTGATATTCAGTATTTGCATGTGTTTTTTGCATGTATATTTGATCTATGCGTCAGATCTTAAAGCAACAGCGTAAACCTGCAGCCGTCGACTGCGTCATCAATGTTAATCAAACAAAAGAATGGGAGAAAATCACTCACTGCTCTTGACTGAATCACTTATTCACTTATTCATAATCTATATTTAATGTATACAGTGAAGATAATTTTTTACATTTATTACTTCAGGAAATGTCTGTAGTAGGCTATTTCTGTAAAAGCCTTTACTACTGAAAAACGTAAAAAAACTAAAAAACTTTCATTTGTATTTTTGTGTAATTTATTTATTTATCATTTAGCTTGTAAATAATACTTGGAGTGTTTACTTGCCTTCAGTAAGCTTGAGAATGTTATTACATTAGTTTATTATTGTTTTGCTTTTGTATTAGTGGCAGTTTCTAACTTCAAAGAAAAATAATTTTTTCTAAGATCTTTGCGGCAAGAACTTTTATGGGTCCAAAATCACCTTGGGTGTGCATTATTTTCTAGTAATTCAACGGCCCGTCATCAATTATTCCTTACATAATGTAATTTATTGTAATGAATGTAACTATAAATGCATTCAAAAATAAAACAGGTGTGAGTTGGCTGTGACTTATGGAAAGTATATGTAGGGCTTGTATTTCACAGTGTGACCTTGACCAGGTTTATCCCTCACAGCCTCATTTTCATCCTAGAAAAAATTCAAAGTGCCCTGTCTAAGGGGTCCGTGTACTTTGGCGTCCATTTTTCATTTTTTTAAATTTTTTATTTTAACCCAGAAATTAAAATGCAGTTTCTTCTTTAATGGTTCAAACACTGATGAATAGAATAAGCAGACACAAACTAATTTTGATTATTCAAAATTCATATTTCATTAAAAATCGTAAAAATGATATAAAGCTTGTTTTTTATTGAGATATAAAAGGTGTATTTTCTGCTCTTAAGGTCCCATTCACCAAGATACCTAGCCTACTCCTTTACCCCCACCCTTAAATTTATACATTTATTTTAACGATTAATAAAGTCAAGTCCTGCCCTTTAATTTTTCACATTCTAAAACCTGTTTCACTCTGAAATATGTCACAATACATACATCAATTCAGCCATAACTTCTGTTACATGACTTTAAGTTTGCTAAGCAAAGCAGGACACTAATTATTCATCAAAAATCAAAATGGCAAGATGTAATAGAGGTTTGCTTTTGCTACATTTAAATGGACATTGCGTTTTTGTAGTTGTAAAGGTTAAAACAATGTTAAGATACTAATAAATAATAGAGTTTCGTTGGACTCGGACTCGACTCGGACTCGGCTGTTTGGGACTCAGACTTGAGTCCAACTCGGCCCATTTTGGACTCGGACTTGTCTCGGACTCGATTGGTTAAAGACTCGGACTCGACTTGGACTTGACTTAGGTGGACTCGAACCCGACACTAGCTGTAATATATCTGCACAACTTTGCTATGTAGCTATAGACTATAACGCTATAAATCTACAACTTTGTATACACATTAAACAGATCGACACAGAAAAATAAACACACAAAACATGCATGCAGGCACTTGCAGCTTTATATATACACAGACAAAAGGCCATTGAAAAGCACTCTCAACATTACATAAACACACACCTACTGCTCTATATACAACACACAATCAAGCATAGCCAAACACAGCAGAGCTCTATTAAAAACACCCATAAACAACACACACATGCTAGTCATCGGGTACAGAAACACCCCTACACACACTCACACACTGATACCATTACATACTACAAACAACTCAGGTTTTGGACATCTGGAAGATCCCACTCATCTAGCTGAAGTTTGTTTACATCTTTCAGACGGTGCAGTCCAACCTCTGTTCCACTGAGATGATCCACCGTGCTTTTCCCAGAGAGAAGAACCCTCTTCCCCTCTCAAATATCCCTCGAAATTACCCAAAACAAGTGCTAGCAGATGGGGGCCTTGTGTTGAGGATGCAGATTTGTGTACATGATGGTTTTCTGACGCCGGCTGCCAAATTTCCGAAGCAAACAGAGGATATCTGGACAGCAAGGCTTTTTGGTTCTAATCTTCTGAATTTGAAGAAGTCACATCTCTAAAAGCAATGATAAATGTGATTGTTTGTGATTGTTAATTGTGTGTTGATCACAGAACAAATCACCTACTATTTTGTTTTCCAAAATAACTTGTGTCTTCAGAGAAATCTAATCCCGTATAATATAATTTTGACCTTGAGGAATGCTGCAACTAAAGTTAGATTTTTTCTTTTTCTTTTCTTTTTTTTTTTTTTGCTGCCTGGCCCAAAACAGAGTGTCTGATAATATGAAGCAGCTTTTAGACAGGAGTGAGGAGAACTGTGTGGCAGACAGTAGTAATTTAGACTCCTGCTTCTCTCTCTCAAAGACAGGTCCAATCTGTGTGCGTGTTTCTTTCTCCCTCCATTTCTTCTAAATGCTTAAGCTGCTCTGTACACACAAATTCAGTTATTAAGGGGAGTGACAACCACATTCAATAACCAAATTCAATATATAAACATAAATCAGAGTAGTATGTTCAACTGTATAACTACTCACCCACCTAATCTGTAGGTGTAGTTTTTTTTTTGTTTGCCAGAAATCCAGGACTGTTTAGCCAAAACAGTGTTGTTATTATTATTATTATTATTATTATTATTATTATACATTTACAGTATTTAATCATTTTGAATTGGCTTTTGTATTTGTAAGTTAAATTTTTAATTTTGGTTTAGGTTTTAGTAATTTTGTTATGTGCTTTTGTCATTTTTAGTAGTTTTTTATATTAAATATTTAGCTTTAATTTATTTTAATTTCAGTTTTACTTTGTCATTTTTAGTCACCTCAGTATTTAGTTACCAAGGCAACATTCCTATTTTTTTATATTTATTTATTTAATTATTTAAATTAATAAAAATGACTTTGAATGGTTCTAGTTTTTGTTATATTTAACAATAGCAACACTGAATCTACTAACTGAACTACTCAGCAAGTACAAATAAATGAGACATTCCCACATAATGTTTGTGGATTTTTATTTATTTTATTTTATTTTATTTATACACAGAACAGTAACTGCAAATTTACTCCTTTAGATATATTCTGTTGTTACTTTCAAAACTTTGCAGTGGCTATGTGACCTCTGTTCGTCCGTCTCTCTCTTTCTCCCTGCCGCTCTCTCGCTCTCTGTCTCTCTGCTCCCCCTCTTTGTCTCTGTCTCTCGTTTTCCCTCTGCTCTCTCAAAAGTCATCGAGGACACACGGTTTGAAAAGTGAATGTTTCAATGCTGGTTAATTACACATTTGAAGAGCGCAAACAAACCCTCCTCTCGGTGCTGCCGCTCAGAAGTGTCACGGCTCCATCTCTGTGATCTTCGTGTTTACACCATGTACACAAAGCTTTAAAAACAGAAGAAGGGCACTTCCGTAGCTTTGCTCTGATGGAGAGAGAGAGCTTTTTGGCTTCATGTTGAGGGAAGATCAACTCTGACCGTGGGTTCTGGAAGAACACTGGATGCCTTTTAACAGACACTTTAAAGTGGAACCTTTGAGCTTTCAGCTGCTGTGAAATCACTGGTTCATGAGATTCTGAACGCCCACTTCCACAAACACACAGTTTATTAGTGTTTGATAATGCAGCATCACTCGTAATGAAGACTGGAGGTTTGTTCTAAAATTGTGCAGCTTGATGAGGAGATGTGTGATCTTCTGGACTAGTTGGACTATGTCTTTCTGTTATATCATCATCTCTATCTACCTGTCTGTCTGTCTGTCTGTCTGTCGTTCGTTCATTATGTTGTTCTGACATTCTATCGCTCTATTGCTCTATCTATATTTTTCTAGAATATTTTTGAAACTTGAGAATGAAGTTGCTTCTAACAATAACTAACTCCATTAATTATTCTTAACTATGAAGAGCATCCTCTGAGCCATAGTGTTTTCATCGGGGAAGTTAGCATGCTTTATAGCTCTGACGGATCCTTGTCTGAAGGTTGAATGAGCCGGCCTGCATTCTGAGCTCTGCTTAATGTATTCATATTTACTTGTTATCTGGAGCAAACCACATGTTCTTCTGGGTTCTTCTGCTTCAGCGGCCCGTCAGGTCAGCAGTAAGCATGGGTCAGTCATTGCTCAGGTCAGGGTAATGGTTTGGAAAGCCTACACCAGCACCAGAGGCCCCGTACGAGGCCCAGAGCCAGAAACATGCAGGCGAAAATCTGTTTCCCAATCAATCAAACTGCTCAGCACACAGGCCAATGATTGATCGACTGCTAGTTCACTGCTGCACGCTTTGGTTCTGACCCAGATAAGAGGTTTTTTTCCCCTGATTTTGGCATTTTGTTTCATCACAGATAATCGCTCATGTTGTTAATGAATGAACTGCAGTTGCTGCGTGTTATTTTGAACGAATGCATGTGTGAAATACTACTTTTGTTTCTTTTTGACTGACTACAACAAAGCAAGTCAACCTACATATGCTGATTGTGGGGTAATATGTCGGGAATGTTTCAATATGCATTTAAAAATGGTAAAATCTTGAAGATTGAAGCTCACACCAAAATGATTATGATTTACTCTCGCTCATATCTTAATCCCATATGACTCTCTTCCATGGGACAGGAAATGTTCCCCTATAGATCAACAGCGAAGAGGAGGATTTTGGAAAAGAGAAGCCTGGATATTCTGCTTAATACTGTATGTGTTCACTGGATGAAAATAAAGTCATATAGGGAATGACATGAGGGTGAGTAAATACTGGCATTTTTGGGTAAAGTATTCCCAAAAATGTGAGCAAAAAACGAATAAAAATACATTATTCAATCTCTTTGACAGACAGTTGTTGATAAGCATATGAACATATTCAAAAAGAAGCATACATCAGTCCACTGATTATTATTTCTGTGATGTTTGTTATGGGTTCTTTTAAGGTCAAATGGCTAGAGCAGAAGGACAGTCCACTGAAAGAAAAAATGTCCTGTCACTTTAGATGATGTTTTTCCCACACCTCAGATTTGCTCGTTTAGCTCACCCATGCTGGCTTCAGGCGCTACAAACAGCTGTCATCTGACCTGCTGAAAACACTGACTAAAAAAAGCATTCTCTGTGTGTGTGCGTGTGGAGACAGAAAAAGCCACAGATGACTTCTAATCATCTCTGTCACCTTTCATAGCTGCTCTTTGACCAGGTTAAAGCGCAGGAGGAGCGTTCTACAAACACTAGTGAGCTGCCTACCTAGACAGCATTTTTAGGAATCATAGGCCTGCTCACTTCCATTTTCCAAACAGTAGACAGCAAAATTATGATTTCTTGTAAGACCTCATTTGGCCAAATTTTAAGTATGTGCTTAATTTGAACTATTCTTTGCATACACTGCCATTCAAATGTTGGAGGTCAGTAAGATTTTTCTTTTCTTTGAGAGAAAGCATACTTTTTATTCAGCAAAGGAATTAAAAAGTGACAGTAAAAGACACTTATAATTTTACAAAATATTTCTATTTCAAATAAATGCTGTTCTTTTTTACTTTTATTCATCAAAAAAATCTTGGAAAATGTCATTGTTTCCACAAAAATATTGAGCCGCATAACTATTCAACAAAATAAGAAATGTTAATAATAAGAAATCTTTTTTGAGCACCAGATCAGTCAGTATATTAGTATGATTTTTGAAGGATCATGTGACACTGAAGACTTGTGTAATGATGCTGAAAATTCTGCTGTGCATCACAGGAATAAATTACATTTTAAAATATATTCAAATAGACAACAGTAATATTAAATAAAAAATATATATTTTTCACAATATTGCTATTTTTACAGTATATTTATCAAATAAATGCAGTCTCTGTGAGCATAAGAGACTTTCAAAAAGTCTTACTGACCACAAACTTTGGTATTTTATGTATTTAGTAGATTAGTCAATCCCAAAATGCATTGCAATGAATTCCTTGAGAAGTGTACAGAAAATAAAACTGGACTGACAGGATCGTTTTGAATCTTGTTGGGCAGGATTCTTTATTAAGCTGCTTTTGGAATGATTTGTATTGTAGAAATTGCCATACAAAACATATTGAATTGAATTTATTCAGCGCTAAACAGTAGCTTCAAATCAGTCTCTTGAGTTCATGAGGTTGTAATTTTGTTATTATTCTTCCTTAGAAGGCGGTTGACTATGTAGACAGTTATATTATGGTGAGGAACTAGCACAGAAACCGTCCCCGGTCTGGTCTGTGATTGTAAGAGTGATAAACAGAGCTCTCTCAGTGTGGCGTGTGTGTGTGTGTGTGTGTGTGAACGTGAAAGAAAGAGGAGAGGACAGTTGGGACCCATAAATACACACGCCTGCGGTGTGTGCGTGTATATTATTATCTCCACTCTCTCGCCCGCGTTCTGTGCGTGTATATTATTATCTCCACTCTCTCTCTGACAGCGCTGATTTGTAGATTGGCTGATAGTCTGTTGTTTGTTTGGTTATTTATTCAGGAGTAGTGCTCTCCATTCTCTGAGCCGTCTAGTGCATATTTAATGCTCTGCTTTAGAAGCTCATATTACCTAGCACTCTGTCTTTTAGACTCAGATACAGTATATGTGTGTTCGCGTGTCCTGAGGTTTGTGTGTGTACACAGCAGTGCAAATGAGACGGGTCTTTCTAAGAAAGATGTAAAACGGGTCAGAACTGAAGAAATGAGGCATGAGAGGCTGTGTGTTTCTGTGATTTTAACCATAACAGGGGTTTTGTTTGGCACAATGTGAAGCAGAAGGACCAGAAAAGCATCTTCACAGATCACTTCTGGCTTTTGATTCACTTGAGACCTCCGAGGCCCGTGGAAACACAATCCAAACAGCCTAAAGTGCAGCAATCAAAGTACCCACGATAAATCCAGCGCTTTAGCAATAGTAAAACCATTTTGCTCAAATAAATAATGTATGGCTGAACACTATAAAGCAATAGAGATTTCATTAGTAATTTTAACACAGTTAAGGGTAAAAATCTTTTTTTTTACTCAATAAGTTTGTTGTTTTCCAGTAAAAATGTCGAAACATCTTTGACATATTTTTTCTTTTACTTGAGAAGCAATGTGCTTTTTGGGCATAACGTGCAATAAATCAATCAGAGTCTCATCTCCCATCCCCTTTAAAAGCCAGTTGCGCTCACGCCATGGCGGGTTCGCTATTTACATGGCGGAATTTAATTTTTAATTTTTAAAAATGTTTGTGTGCTGCTGCGCGTCCCTGTGTGTGTAATAAGCAAAGTGTACGCGCGTTGTGCACCCATCTATAGGCGCATATTACTAATGCGCTCTTTAAATAACAAAGAAAAAATATTGCGCCAGACTTTAGACCAGGTTTCTGTTGGTCAATGGCGCAGTCTATTTCAGTTGCCTCAAAATAGCAATTCGCCAGCAATGCGCCTGAACACACCTAGTTTTCAGATCAGCACGCCCATGGGCGCACAAATGGGCGCAAATGCATTTGTTATTTAAACAACGTGGCACAGGACATGAAAATGACAACTGCGTCGGGCTGAAACTAGCAAAAAACACTTGCGTCGCGCCTGGCGCCGCATTGCGCCAGGTGTGTGATAGGGCCCATTATGGCAAATTTATATTATTGTTCAGTGTTTCATTTGTTTTGAGATCCTTCAGTTATTTTGACTTCATATTTGGGCTGAATATGAAAGTTACTCTCTCCACTTGATTTGTTAACCGTAAACATGCTTGAAAGCAGGTTTTAAAAAGTTACTTCTGATAATGTTTGGAAGGTGACACATATCATTAATCATTTAGGAATTATTAATTTAAATATTCATTCTGATAGGTCAGTTTACAAGTGAGATTAGCTTTTCTTTTAGCATTCATGCAGGGATTACAACTCATGTGGGCTGATTATATTATAAATGCATGTGAATTATGCACATACATAAAGTCAGTTGATTAAAACAACACTTAATTTGATAGCTTTACTTGTTTAGTATATTTAAATGCATTTCTGGAGGTCCCAGTCTTTTATTTGTAATTGTTGATCTATTTAATATTGATGTGTTGTTGAACAACAAAATAATAATTTCTAGAAATAAGAGATATTAGATTGGTAATTTGTATATTTTACATTTTTAAATAAAATTTTTGAATATTCTATTTTATTTTATTCTATTTTTAATTGTTTGTCTGTTTAATACAGATGTTTTGTTGCAAGAGAAAAATAATTCTTACTAGAAATTAGGGCTGCACGATAAATCACATGCGATATTTAACGCGCATTTTGTCAGAAAGCCGGTTCTGTAATCAGCGGTAAATCTCCATCACC
>NW_015648725.1:325021-327177 GCF_001515625.1 Sinocyclocheilus rhinocerous | reverse complement strand
CCTGTGTGTGTAATAAGCAGAGTGTACGCCCGCCTATAGGCGCATATTACTAACGCGCTCTTTAAATAACAAAAAAAAAAAAACTACTGCGCCATTGACTTTAGACCAGGTTTTTGTTGGTCAATGGTGCAGTCTATTTCAGTTGCCTCAAAATAGCAATTCGCCAGCAATGCGCCTGAACACACCTAGTTTTCAGATCAGCACGCCCATGGGCGCACAAATGGGCGCAAATGCATTTGTTATTTAAACAACGTGGCACAGGACATGAAAATGACAACTGCGTCGGGCTGAAACTAGCAAAAAACACTTGCGTCGCGCCTGGCGCCGCATTGCGCCAGGTGTGTGATAGGGCCCATTATGGCAAATTTATATTATTGTTCAGTGTTTCATTTGTTTTGAGATCCTTCAGTTATTTTGACTTCATATTTGGGCTGAATATGAAAGTTACTCTCTCCACTTGATTTGTTAACCGTAAACATGCTTGAAAGCAGGTTTTAAAAAGTTACTTCTGATAATGTTTGGAAGGTGACACATATCATTAATCATTTAGGAATTATTAATTTAAATATTCATTCTGATAGGTCAGTTTACAAGTGAGATTAGCTTTTCTTTTAGCATTCATGCAGGGATTACAACTCATGTGGGCTGATTATATTATAAATGCATGTGAATTATGCACATACATAAAGTCAGTTGATTAAAACAACACTTAATTTGATAGCTTTACTTGTTTAGTATATTTAAATGCATTTCTGGAGGTCCCAGTCTTTTATTTGTAATTGTTGATCTATTTAATATTGATGTGTTGTTGAACAACAAAATAATAATTTCTAGAAATAAGAGATATTAGATTGGTAATTTGTATATTTTACATTTTTAAATAAAATTTTTGAATATTCTATTTTATTTTATTCTATTTTTAATTGTTTGTCTGTTTAATACAGATGTTTTGTTGCAAGAGAAAAATAATTCTTACTAGAAATTAGGGCTGCACGATAAATCACATGCGATATTTAACGCGCATTTTGTCAGAAAGCCGGTTCTGTAATCAGCGGTAAATCTCCATCACCATCACTGACGAGCTGCGCAAAACCACGTTCATATTCTCGCAATTTTTTGCGCAGCTCGTCAGTGAACAACGGCTCTGTGCATGCGATTTATCGTGCAGCCCTACTAGAAATATGAGATATTAGATTGGTAATTTATATATTTAATATGTTTAAATAAAAATATATATATTTTATATTTTATTTATATTTTATTAAATTTTAAATTTTCTCTTTTTAATTGTTAGTGTATTTAATACTGATGTTTTGTTGCAACAGTTTTTTTATGACATGTCTAAGGCTACGTGCACACTGTGAGCTTTAGGGCTCAATTCCGATTTTTGCTCAGATCCGATTTTTTTTGTATAGCTGTTCACATTGTTGTTTTAAATGTGGCCAATATCAGATTTCCAGTGTGAACAGATCATGGTTCTGAACTGACCCGCATGCGCAAAAGAACAATATGAACAGGGTTGCTAGGTTTTCACAACAAAATCTGCCCAATTGCTTCTCAAAACTAGTCCAAAACTAGCCCAATCGCGTTCTGGGGGCTATATATCGTGTTAGTGGGGTCGCTTTAACCCACAGAGTTGAAAAACAACCCAGGGCAACGATGAAAAAGTTGCCCAATTCTGCTGGAAAACTGTGGACTTGGCAACACTTGCGCAGTGCACGTCATGCGGAAGTAAATATAAAGTAAACGATTATCCGTTTATTTATAGTATGATCTGCCGCAGAAGCCAGCGAAATTATGCACTGGCAATATGATAAATAAAGACAAAGATATGACAGAAGAGAGCGGAGTTTTGAAACTTTTATGATATGAGCACTATATACATGTTTTGCTTGTATATAGAGTTGTCACTGCAATACATATGACTTCTGACACGTCACTGTACTCCACTGACTACCTTTTGCAACTGTCTTGATAGCTTTGGGCTAGGGCTGTGCGATTTGAGGGAAAATATCAAATTGCAATTTTTTTGACAGATATTGCGATTGCGATTTGATTTGCGATTTTTAAATTTGCAAAGTCAAGCTTCAGCTCAATATTGTCAATAATGTGCAGCACAGTATGGGTATCATTACCCTGCTGAAAATAGAAAATAG
>NW_015648725.1:324856-325011 GCF_001515625.1 Sinocyclocheilus rhinocerous | reverse complement strand
AATCCCACTCTGTCTCTCTCCCGTCCCGCTTTCCGTTTTTTTTTTCTTTTAATGGTGGGTGTTTACGCAGTTGGCTATAGCAGTGCTGATTGGGGAGAATGGAGGTGCGCTCACTCTTGCCCAGGGCAAGTAAGACTGCAACTCAAGGCTGGCAG
>NW_015648725.1:323261-324829 GCF_001515625.1 Sinocyclocheilus rhinocerous | reverse complement strand
TGACCCGCATGCGCAAAAGAACAATACGAACAGGGTTGCCAGGTTTTCACACAAAATCTGCCCAATTGCTTCTCAAAACTAGTCCAAAACTAGCCCAATCGTGTTCTGGGGGATATATCGCTTTAATGGGGTCGCTTTAACCCACGGAGTTGAAAAACAACCAGTGGCAAAAATGAAAAAGTTGCCCAATTCTGTGGGAAAACTGAGGACTTGGCAACACTTGGTCATATGGAAGTAAACACGGAGGACATAAAGTAAGCAATTATGCATTTTGCTTGTATATAGAGTTGTCACTGTAATACTTATAAGTTCTGACACATCACTGTACTTCCACTGACTACCTTTTACAACTGTCTTGATAGCTTTGGGTATGTAAAATCTTTGAAGTGACTCCCATGAGCGCAGAATCGTGACGAATGTTGATCTAGAGTGACGTAAAAGTCGCATGAATTCCGATATGTCTGTTCACACTGCTGTCGCATTGCAAAATATCTGACCTGTATCGGATTTAGTACCACATATGGAAGTGGCACAAATCGGAATTTAAAAGATCAGATTCCATGTGGTTTGTGCTGTTCACACTGTCATGAGAAAAACAGAGAGCAAAAAAAAATCGGATTTGGGCTACATTTGCCTGCAGTGTGAACGTAGCCATTGTAAACTCTAATCAATAGTTGTTTCAACTGGCAGGCTTTAAGTGGTATCAGCATATATATATTAATTACTCACATTTCTACAGTGACAAACTTTTATATATAAAACAAACATTTGTTTTCATACTGTCATAATGTGATAAAGTGTCAAGATACAGCAGATTAATCAGATTTCCAACATGTTACAAAAGTCCATGTCAAGTTGGTCCAAACAGCTTCAAAATGTCAATATACATTGTTATATAATATCATAATATGTCAAAATATTATATTTATTTTTTCAAAATCCCGCTCCACATATTTTAGATAGCAAATATGTTTTGATATTAAGTGTGAGTACTAAAGAAACACTCCACTATTTTTGAAAATAGGCTCATTTTCCAACTCCCCTAAGAGTTAAACGGTTGAGTTTTACCGTTTTCGAATCCATTCAGCCGATCTCCGGGTCTGGCGTAGCACTTTTAGCTGTAGCTTAGCATAGATCATTGAATCTGATTAGCCCGTTTGCATCTCGTTCAAAAATGACCAAAGAGTTTCTATATTTTTCCTATTTAAAACTTGCAGCAGGCGCAATGATATTACGCAGCGCCTGAAAATAGACTAACTTCCGTCAACATAACCAACGTGACCACCTGCTTGCACAGGGAGCGTGCTGGGGACTATTTTCAGGCGCTGTGTAATATCATTGCGCCTGCTGCACCCACGGTACGGCAGCAAAGTTCCTTGATTATTACGCCGGAATGAGAGTATAGTTCCTAGCCATATCGGCCTAGAAAATAGCAACTTTTCATTTTCCGTCGGTCTTAGTACACGATGTAACTACAGAAGAGTCAAGTTTTAAATAGGAAAAATATAGAAACTCTTTGGTCATTTTTGAGCGAGATGCTAACGGTCTAATCAGATTCAATGATCTAT
>NW_015648725.1:316691-322827 GCF_001515625.1 Sinocyclocheilus rhinocerous | reverse complement strand
TTTTTTAATGGTGGGTGTTTACGCAGTTGGCTATAGCAGTGCTGATTGGGGAGAATGGAGGTGCGCTCACTCTTGCCCAGGGCAAGTAAGACTTCAACTCAAGGCTGGCAGTCGTGCATATGCTCTGGAACAGAGTAATATCGCGTCCACATCGCAGGCTTTGCGATTAGCAAATCGCAAAGTCTCAAATCGCGATTTCGATTCGATTTCGATTAATCACACAGCCCTACTTTGGGCATGTAAAATATTTGAAGTGACTCCCATGAGCGCAGAATCGTGACGAATGTTGATCTAGAGTGACGTAAAAGTCGCATGAATTCCGATATGTCTGTTCACACTGCTGTCGCATTGCAAAATATCTGACCTGTATCGGATTTAGTACCACATATGGAAGTGGCACAAATCGGAATTTAAAAGATCAGATTCCATGTGGTTTGTGCTGTTCACACTGTCATGAGAAAAACAGATCTTAGTCACATGTGAGCAAAAAAAATCGGATTTGGGCCACATTTGCCTACAGTGTGAACGTAGCCTAAGTGCCTATGATAATGCTGAAATGTCAGCGAAGCAAAAAAAAAAAATTAATAAATAATAGTAGAATGAAAGCATTACTTAATAAGAAAAAATGAATTGTTAGTTATATACAAACTACCATTAAATAAATCACTAATAATTTAGTTATTCTGCTGCAATTGAGTGTCTCTTAGCAGAGGTGGCTAGGTGTTGCATTTTCATGTCAATATGACAATTTTTTATTTTTTTGTAGAGAACATCATTAAGGGCGACAGCGCTGACCGTGATGAGGCTGTTTGGGTATTGTGACTGCTGCCACTTTCAAAAACATTCCCACAATGCACCGGGGCTTTGCACAGCACGCCGGTTGGTTTGTATGAGCGAGAAAAGTGCAGAGAGTTATTTGGACTGTGACAGAGAGTAGAGGTGGCCTTCATTCTATGAGCATCTGAATGAAGAAATAAGAAAAAGGCAGGAAGTCTGCTGATGTGTGGTGCATTCAGAAGCTTCCTTTCAGTTCCTCCTGCGTCTGAACGCCGTTAGAGGTGGCAATAATACACTATTAGAGTGTACAAACACTCACAGCCTAATGATGGCCATCCGCACAATCGCACGCTGTGTGAAGACACCTTGAAACCCAATTAAAGAGCTCTCTGAGCTCTGGGCTCTATTATGTGGCTTGAGAAAAGGCCATGGTGACTGGACAAAGAGATACCGAGAGAAAGAGACAGACAGGTTAGAAAGACTTCTGGCATGGGAGTGTGCTGAATAGACTGAATAGGTGAAGAAAAGTGTGTCTCGCTCTTAATGAAGAGCCACATCATCCACATCATCCACTAACTCTCGTATCTTGGTTCCCTTCTTCACTGTGGGCTGCTTTTCTAAATTTGTTCCTTTTTCTGCTCTGATTCACTAGTAAATTAAACTTGATCACACACATACTGTATAGAGGCTGAAAGTTTAGCAGAAACTTGCTGGACTCCTCAGTTTCTTTCTGTTGGTTGATAAAGTCTCACCACTAGCTTGGTTTGACAGTTCAGATTCATTACTGGCTGCTAGGGATGGGTGATATATTAAATATTTGCAATATTCAGTGTTTTTGTGTGTGTGTGTGTGTGTGTGTGTTGGCGATATGAAATGGAGCAGCATCATGAACATTGTGATGATATTCAGTCATTAGGGTTTTTTAGGCCTGTGCCAGTAGGCTGATTTTGTGTCATGACTTGTGATTTTGAGAATGCTAAGACAGCGATATTATAATGGCGTGTCTGATTTAATCTCAGTTGTAAAAGTGCTGATAGAGTTGGGAAGTTTGATTCATTTCCATGAATCAGTTATTTCAAACTGTCCATTTCATGTCCCAGAATGGCATTTTGTATAATTTTAGAGCAAGTAGATAAATATATGTCCAAATGTATTCGGACACTTATGCCACATTTAAAAATGCTTGACTTTGCATTATATAACTCAATATAAAACAAATGGCATTTATTTTAAGAAGATGGTAGAAGGACTTTTCAAGCCATACTTTTCAGAAAGTTTGTTTGGTGTAAAATATATAAATTACTTTAAGAGGAATAAGTATGTTTCACTCGAATGTAGTGTGATTCAGAGTTTTTTTATGTGTGCCTTAGGTGTGTAGTATTATTTCTTAGTCTTATATAATTATTATAATATAATAAATTATAATAATAATCATTTATAAATTTCAAATGTATTTTTCTGCAATTTGTTTTAGATTAGGAGTAGTACATGTAGTACACAGTGTGGGATGTCGTCTGGCTTTGAAATCAAACACACAGTTCACTTACTTCCTGTCAGCAGCTCTGTCCAGCATGTCATCATGATGGAATATGAAGCATGTAATCTGCATGTTAAACTCATGTATCTTTTTGCCCTGGGGAGCTCATCTCCATCTCCAGACCCGCAGCCCTGGATTCACCCCACGGCTTGCATTAGTAGTCATAAGCATTGCTGCTCTCAGTCACTGAGGTTATTCAAGATGGAGAGTTATATGACAATTCTTCAGGTACTCTGTTGAAGTTGTTTTGAATAGGAATTTACCCAATATGTCTCTTATACCCTTTATGCTAAAATATTCTATCACTATTTGCACTTATCGTAATCAAAATGTAATGCTATTTATATGTGATGTAAACAGTATCTGTCTTTAATTATACTTCAAGTAAGAGGCATCTACCTACTTTTATAATTAATAGGCTGATGCCATCTTTTCTATACAGTCAAATCATATTTTGTCAGGATAAATCTTCAACAAAGTCTAAAAAGATGCCTAAAAGCAATAGGGATGCACCAAAATTTTGGCCGAAGCTACCCAGAGCCGGCCCAAGGCATAAGCGAACCAAGCGGTTGCGTCAAAGGGTTTTCAGTGGTGGAGGGGGGACAAAATGAACCTGGGGGGCACAAATCAGATCTATATATATATATCTATGTCTATGTAGTGGTTGCTGGAATTCTCTCGGCAGTCACACATCAGGGGCCCTTTTTGGCCCCGGTCTGGCGACGTCCATGCAGCTGACAGCATTTCAGTGACAAATTATTGATCACAGAGCGGCATTGAGAGAGACTGCGAGGATCCCCTGCCACGGCTGCCTACTTCAAATGCCTGCACGAAATATCAAGTAGCTGTAGGAATATGAAAGAGGCGAGGGGACGGCCGTGTCTGTAACAATCAGAAGAAAAGGAAATTAATAGTGTACTGAGTACTGACAATCCCTAACTGTGTTTTTGTTTACATGGCAGTTAGTATTCATGAATGCTGAATTAGCACAGGCTTCTAGTTGTTCTTTCTCTTTATTCCTGTCTGTATCTCTTTTTCGTTTCTGGAGACGCATGTGTTGCCACAGCAGACAGCAAAATTGCATGTATATAATAACACTGTGCCACAGTGTTGGAACGTTTTTACTCTACTAGAATCTATTCATCTGATAATTCTGTAAAAATACATTCTGAGGGTGCTAAAATAATGACTGTTTCCAAACAGGTTTACAGAACTCGTCCTCCATAGATACAGTTTGCAAGAAGGCATCGTCCACTTGTGAAGGAAAACAAATGTTGGTACCTGTAGTTACTTATGCTCTCTCTGGAAAACTGAGAGAAATATTTGAATGATTTGACTTTTAATGACTGTCTGAAATCATGCTGAAATGTTAATGTGTATTTTGTACTCAAAAAGCCAATAATCCATAAAAAAATAAGGCCAAAGAAGATTGCATTTGCTGCAAGCAATTCAGCAAAAATGATATCTATGGAACCATAACTTAAATGTGTTTGTCTGTAGCAGACATTTCACTACAGGTGAAAAAAATGTATAAATGACACAGAATCACTGAAATGCTGAAATCAGGATCCGCTATTAACCTTTTTATCTCTGGTGAAAGGATTGAGCCATAATTATTCTTTACTGGTCATACATTTTTTATTTTGTTTAATTTTTAAATTTTTTTATATTAGTGACACTCTTTATTTTGTATCCATATAATTTATTTATAAATGCATGAATAATTTATTTTAATTTATTTAATTTTTTTATTTTTTTAATAATTTAAAATGAAGTGAAGTTGTGCCAATTAATACAGTCAAGTGTGTGTGTGTTTCTTAACCATTTTAAGCTACATATGTAGAATATGACCCGAATGCAGCCAGGTTTTGTTTTTGTTTTTTGGCATTTTTTTCCTGGTGGCAGGCAATACATATTCAAATCTGGATTTCTAGCTTAATTCGAGGTGCAAATTAACTTTTCAGCATGTTTTCGTTGCTGAAATAGTTACATCTGTTGGGTATTTCTCCTTAGCTGTCAAAATTCAAAGCCAGTCTGCAGATGTTGGACAGTCTAAGAGAGTTGACTGATTTCAATCCATCCATTCTGAGGATACCAAACACATGTGATAATTTGAGCCAATTTTAGAACGCACATTGTTTCCAGTTGTTATGATTCTCCTAGCAACGAGGCTCATGTTTCTGTGTGAGTTTTTTTGTGTTTGGAAAGACTGGAAAATCTGTGTATGAATCTTAATTGTGTAGTGTATAATGACCAGTTTTTCTCGAACTATTTACAAAGTCAACAAGTGTATAAAGTCATGTGTATTCCAGCCTTAAGCAAAATGACGCAGACAAAAAAGATCCATTGATATTAAGGATAAGATCATAAGTATAAGTATAATCATAAGGGTGTGATGAGGTGTAAGAGGCATTTGCAGGGCTGTTTGAAAATGTTTATTTTTGTAATTCTGACATAAATTGCACGCTTCACCTTTAAGTGATGCCCATACAGAGTTTAATTAGAGTTAATGTAGCTACCTATGTAAATAGTTGACAGCAAAATTGATTGCTAGGGTTTGGCACAGCATTATTAGTTTGGGTGTAACTTTAGTGGGTTTAGGTAGAAATATGCCTGTCAGATATCTGATGTTTGTGAGGTTAGCGATAACACACGGTTGTGTCATTCAATTTCACACCTGGGTGTCCTATCTGATCTGGGAAACCATATCTGTGGATGGGAATTCAGAACTATGAATGGTTTCCAAATTAATGTTCTGATGAGGCCGAGGGCAGAACAGTAGACCTGGTTCAAGTCTCAATTTAAGTGATGCCCATACAGAGTTTAATTAGAGTTAATGTAGCTACCTATGTAAATAGTTGACAGCAAAATTGATTGCTAGGGTTTGGCACAGCATTATTAGTTTGGGTGTAACTTTAGTGGGTTTAGGTAGAAATATGCCTGTCAGATATCTGATGTTTGTGAGGTTAGCGATAACACACGGTTGTGTCATTCAATTTCACACCTGGGTGTCCTATCTGATCTGGGAAAGCATATCTGTGGATGGGAATTCAGAACTATGAATGGTTTCCAAATTAATGTTCTGGTGAGGCCGAGGGCAGAACAGTAGACCTGGTTCAAGTCTCAAAAAGTTTCCTTACTAATTTTGAGAAAAGAGTCTCAAATTATTCTGAGCTGTTTCACAAGTTTGCAACATGTACCTGAACATTTAGATGTTCTTGAAGGTGAATACTTGCAGAAACCCGACAACATCGCCTCGGGCGTACAAATGAGATTTATGGTGCACTGTTGCAAGGCAATAACTGTAATATTTATCTTTCTTCTCCTCTCCGTCTTGTCTTTCTTACTTACCATCCTTTGATTTGCCGAAGGCCGACAGAAGAGAGAAAGGCGGTGGAGATGTAATTTCAGATGGCATTATGGTTTGGGTTCTGTGATGAGTCTGTGGCAGCAGCAGAACGAATTCAGAGATTCTCCAGGAGCGTGATTGTCTGCTGGCAGATAAACTGACTCCTCTAAGGTTCCTCGGGTGGCAAGAAATTTGCCAAACGTCCACCAGACACAAGTCCTGAAAACATTTAGAAAGTTAAGAAGGAAAGTAAGTTGCCCAAATTACATTTTAACCATTTACTCTTTTTCACAATTCTGTATGACTTCATGTTTTATATTTTGTTAGTTAGTTACATAGTTATAAGTTAGTTATAAATGTAACTTGAATGAAAGTGGTGAAGCACCAAGTATCAATATATGCATCTTTATTTTATTTCATTTCATTTAAATTTTTTAAGACATGTCCCCCCCCCCCCTTCATGTTTCATTATT
>NW_015648725.1:315029-316426 GCF_001515625.1 Sinocyclocheilus rhinocerous | reverse complement strand
TTTAAAACATGTCCCCCCCCCCCCTTCATGTTTCATTATTGTGGATTCCGTATTTTTAGATTTTTGATTTTACAATATATTTAAGAGCATAAAACTGTGCAAGTTGGCGGTTCTTCATGCTTCAGAGTGGACCTGACTTTGCTGATCTGTAAAATAAAATGTAGGCTGTTTTATTTATCCTCTGTGTCAATATGACATTTCTGAGATCTATTTCTTCAGACTGCCCTGCTTACATTCTGGTTATCCGAGGGCTTATCTCAGTTTATGAATGCGGTGAGCTGCAGAGGCGATAAGTCATCGCAGATTGAATATGTGTTTGGTCTTGGCGCGTTATGCGTTCCTGTTGAAGGTGAAAAGGCGGTTCACGGATATGAAGCAGCTGCTGAACTCTGTACGTCTCAAAGCTTTATGTACACACAGACCTCTGCTCTGGGCTGTCGACTTGAAAAACACCTTCTGTTTCTATTCAGTGCCATAGAACGGTTTAATAAGCCCTTGGCCTGCTGGAAACCGGGAATATTGTGGGAAATGTTTGTTTTTTTTTGGAAATGCATTTATTCATCATTAGCATTTTTTTTTTTTTTTACTCCACGGATAGTTTACAAATCTGAAAAGGCCATAAAAGACGCACAATCCGGCATCTCTCCTCCCTCATCAGTCATTTAAACAGGATTAATCACTCTTTTTCTTCCTCCTTCTCCCTCTCAGCTCTCGTTTTCGCCCAACGGTTGCTGTTTTTCTAAAGGGAAGTAACAATAGGGGTCTTAGCTCTCTTTCTGGTAGAGCGCTGATGCTAATGGTGTGTCATTTTGTGTACCGTCAGACCACGTTCGTCTGGACGGGCAGACCTCATTTCACCCTGCTGACCTTTATCGGGGATCGGGCCCTCAGAGTCCCCTCTGCCTTAATCTTCCGGAAAGCTCCTTAGTGTTACGTATCCGGTCCATGAACTTCCGTCTGCTAGCCATCAGAGGTCACTCTTTCCATTTCATTGACTCTCGCACCACACACTGTTGCATATTACCCCGGACTACATATCCCATCATTCATTACACTGCACACAGCACTGATTGCACACAGCTGTTTCATATCACTCACTCACTATTTAACACTCAATCTCACTCCTTTCTAACGGCCGAGTATTCTGTTACAGGACGACAGAGACGTGAGACGTGCGGAGCCATCTGCATGCTTTTATTTAAGAGACGTGGTCATAACAGGCATGGGTCAAACAATGGCAAACAGGTATATGGCGGGCAAGACACAAGAATAATCCTAGGGCTAGCGTAGGTCAACGATCGGTGAACATAATCAAAAGGGCGAGACTAGAGGGATAAATCCAGGTACACAGGCAAAGATCAGAAACCGAGAAAACAGACAAGGCAAGGCAAGGCAAG
>NW_015648725.1:297032-314891 GCF_001515625.1 Sinocyclocheilus rhinocerous | reverse complement strand
TAGCCTAGTCTTGCCTTGCCTTGCCTTGTCTGTTTTCTCGGTTTCTGATCTTTGCCTGTGTACCTGGATTTATCCCTCTAGTCTCTCGCCCTTTTGATTATATTCACCGATCGTTGACCTACGCTAGCCCGCCATATACCTGTTTGCCATTGTTTGACCCATGCCTGTTATGACCACGTCTCTTAAATAAAAGCATGCAGATGGATCCGCACGTCTCACGTCTCTGTCGTCCTGTAACACTTAGACTCCCGCATTTAGACAGGCAAATCAGCCTACACAAAAGCAACCCATCTCAGGGCTGAGGAGTCACAGGACCCCAGTCGACCTACACTGGATCAAGGCGACAGAGGGTCTTACATGCCTCTCAGGAAGAAATTGCCCTTCTGAGAGGGAACTGGCATAATCTACTGCGACGTTACAAGAGGAGGTGTACGAGTATGTGGCACTCTTAAAAATATAGATGGATCTTTTATTCTTTTTATCTTTTATTTTTGTAGCACATTTAGTCTTTTACTTTATAGGTTCCGAAATTATCTTTTGGAGATTAAAGCATTCTTGATGTCACATTATAAGTTCTTCACATGAGTGTAGTGGGTTCCAGGTTCTTTAAAATAATGAACTATGGATATTTTTAAAGGTCTTCATAAAGGTTCTCCCATGGTATCAGTTGTTCATGGCTGTGTGAAGCACCTGCCTGAATCCCAGCGTTAGGAAACAGTGGCTGAAGGTTATCGTTTAAAAGGTTGCTGATCACATCAGTCTGATCTAACAGGGTTGAAAAGTTTTTGAAGGACGGGCAGTGCAAATGATTCTGAACATGACTGCGAACAGGCAGTTGATGTGTAAGTATAGCAAAGTGCCATTTTTCATTTCTTTTATGAAGAGACAGAACACCAAAAACAGCCTGTTTAGTTCTAAGGGTCAGAGTGGGAAAAGTGGTCAAAAAAAGCTAAATTCTTACTTTAAGCCATAAACCTTGAGTAACTTCACAGGTAAATCACAGGAGAAATAAAATAAATAAATAAATAAAAAACACACACAAAAAAGGAATAAATAAATTATAAAAATGGCATGGTGTGACACTTTTAAATTAAGAATTAGTGTCAAAAAATTTTCAATTCAAATTTTTGCTCATTTTATCTTGCTTTAATAGTGCTCCATAATGACTAACAGATTGGATTGGATGGATTTGTTTGTCTTTTAGATGTCTTTTTTAGGTATATTAAAATAATCTAATAATAATAATAATAATTATTATTATTATTGTTGTTGTTGTTGAGGTGGTAGGAATGATATATGTATATTTATATCTTTTTAATAATCTGAATATAGATTTAATTAAAAACTTAATCTTAAAATATTACTATTACTATTCTAAATAATAATAATTATAATTATAATTTTTAAATGTAAAATATATATTTAATATATAAAATGTTAAAATTAAATTACCAAAAAAGCACTAAAAATGTTTTTTATTATTATTGATTTGTGCTGTCAAAAACTAGCTTTACAGATTTGTCATCATTGCAACTCGCAGAGGAAATATTGAGTATTGTGGGCCTTGTAATCAAGGTTGAGAACTAGTGTCTTAGATCATTTCTTGCAATAAATTGTCCTGGAGAATCTTTCTAGGACTATATTTAGGCCCTTTTTAGGTTTTTCTGTGTATATGTGAACGTGTGTGTGCAGTATGAATGGTACCAGCTCTCTTGTGATCTAGCACTATTGCTGTTGTACCCATGACACTCTGATCTAGTGTAACAACAACTGGGTTGTTTGGCTTAAGATGGGACTTTCTGGATGTTTGATGTTTCCATTCTATGTAACGGCCCTTGTCAGCTCCAGACTGCAGGTTGTGCCTTCAAAGGCCATGTGGCATATGGAACTTCTCGGATGCTGCTGACACGCTGAACACACTCCTAAAAAAGAGGAAGCTGGAAAGCCGGGTATCTGACCTTGCCCATCTGTTTGTTATCATTAACATGTTTATTCCTTATTTAATTGTTAGTCCGTTCGTATGTCGGATCGCTTGAGAGATGCACATGTGGTTTAATCCTCTTGGCCAGAGGCTGCGAGTCTTTGACAAAGTTACCAAAAAGTAAATTCACCCAAAATGTATTGTATGATTGGAAATGTATTTTATTGCCCCTTGAAATACATTTTGTATGACTTTTTTCAGCATTTGAATTTTCCTTTCCTTTCCTTTCCTTTCCTTTCCTTTCGAAGCACAGTTTACAACATATATTTACCATATATTTAAAATGTAGTAAGGGCTTTTAGCTGTATGGCTAAGACTGCAGTTAGATCTGTATAATGACATACTTATAAATCTAAAATTTGTATGCACACCAGTTGGGTGTGTACCATTTAAGCCATTAAAATGTTTATAAGCAACTGAAAAAAGCACAAATGTCAGGGCAAGTCAAAACTTCTCCAGGGCCCCAAAACACCCTCAGACCCCAGAGTAATATGTTAGTATTAGCATCCTAAGTTAATTATGCTGAATCTATTGACAATTATTGTGTTTAGGGTGATTCTTGTAGCGCAAGCAGTTCTAGGCAATTTTAACCTAAAAAGCAATGGACATTAATATACTTGTGTGCGCTAGAATTTTTTGCTCTTAGTGTAGATACCGTATTGTAGAGTTCTTTTAAGTGCATGTGTGTTTTAGAGCATTAGTGAGATAGATGACAGGAATTTAAAGTGTTAGAGACACAGACATTAAAGGAAATGGAAGGGAAGGCCGTGCGTGAGCATCTTTCGTTAACGGTTATGGATTAATCGACCCTCCCTTGCAGTTAATGAGCTGCGGCGCTTAAAGAGAGACCAGCTCTTAGCAAGACAAAGCTAATAGCTGAGGCGAGTTTAATTACAGCGAGAGCAAGGTTTTTACCACCTCAGACATCAAAATTCTTCTTTTAAAATTCACAGCACCACTCTAAGTGTCTTATAATTACGGGAGCTCGTTTTTGGTCAGGTGGGCTGTCATTGTCAGGACTAGAGAGATCGATCGTATCGGTGAGCTGATTCTTGGGAAGAGAGTGGCCCTCTTTATGAAACCATTCTCAGTTAATTGCTACATCTGTTCTCGTTTTATATTTGGTCATTTTGTCACTTTATTGAATGTTATCAGGAAAATGACACAAGTGGAAGCCACATTCATATTGCCGGGTGAGAACAGGGTAACCAGATGACCTTGATTAAGAAGTTGTAGATTGTCGGTAGATTGTTAGTGATTTTATTATGTACAGTAACACTTAAATGCGTTACTGTTTAGATCCGGCCCTTTGTTTATAATATTTCCTCTTGAGTTCAGTGGAAGTCAAACAGGTTAGTAATGCAAAGAATCTACTTTCCACCATGGCATAAAAAAAAAAAGGTTATTACAACTTTTTATCTAAAAATGACTTTTTTTCACTATTCTGAGTGTATATCTCTTCAGATTTTTTTCTCTCAGATTTGT
The DNA here is from genome assembly GCF_001515625.1 of Sinocyclocheilus rhinocerous. Classification (NCBI taxonomy): domain Eukaryota; kingdom Metazoa; phylum Chordata; class Actinopteri; order Cypriniformes; family Cyprinidae; genus Sinocyclocheilus; species Sinocyclocheilus rhinocerous. The sequence goes on along the minus strand of NW_015648725.1, from coordinate 311,425 downwards.
GAGATATAAATGCAGAATTACAAGATATAAGCATGGCGGCTCAACGCATTGTAGCATATGCACTAACCATTATGGTTATGTGCCGGCTCTTATGTGCCGTATCATTTTTTTAAATCTTTGATTTCTGTGTATCTTTCTTTGTTTGTGTGTATTTTAATCCTCATTCGACAAGCATTAATGGAGCCAGACAGTTTTGTTTTATAAAGCATCATAATTCTCTATCCAGTTTATTAGCTGCAGCATGAGGCTATAAGCTCAAAAGAAGGGGATGTTTCTGTATGATCAGGGATACACTGAATACCATTTTGAATGAAGCATAAGGACAAAATAGATTTTTTTTCTGGAAATGAAAGTGTAGTCGTCATACAGTAAAGGCAGAGGTTTTACTGGAAGAACCAACGTGATCTCATGATAATTTGTATGTATTTTACGTAATATGTGGTTCTCCAAAACGTTCATTTACTTGCGTTTGCACAGACACTAAAACGTACAATACTGATGGATTGACGACACCTAAAACATACATTATTTGCGCTATATGAACAATTTTACAGACTTACAAATGAATCCTTATGAATATTGAAATCGCGATTCCTTATTTAATTGTTAGTCCGTTCGTATGTCGGATCGCTTGAGAGATGCACATGTGGTTTAATCCTCTTGGCCAGAGGCTGCGAGTCTTTGACAAAGTTACCAAACTCAGCACGGCCTCAGGTGTGTGTGTGTGTGTATGTGTGTGTGTGTGTGTGTGTGTGTGTGTGTGTACTCACCTTCAAAGCTTGGCACATTGAAATACTCTGACTTCCTTTCAAATATCAAAGAGAGAAAATCCTGCATACTGAGCTGCTCTGTTAATTAGACACTTCATTAAAGCTAACAATAAATTACCATTTTTTAAAAAACAGATCTGAATTGGCAATTTTTTTGCTTCGTTAATCAGAGTTTAAACAAACCTGAAATTACAACTCAACTACATTCTTTATACAGTTGTTTATATAAATAATGTGAATATGTTTATTTGTTTAATCTAGAATGAAGCAGCGGTAATGAATATTGGTGATGAGTGCGTCATAGAAAATATGTTACAGTAATGACTAACATCTTAAGATATTATGTACGCATCAGAATGGCAACCTGACATTAATTTAAATAAACATATGCAGTTGTTTCAGTAAATGTATGCATCTGTTTATGTGATTTGTTTATTCTAGAGACATTTGGAAAGTAACTGCCAGTAATGAATATTAATGATGTGGGTATGTTGCAGAAAACATACTAGAGAAATGCTGTATCTACAAATCCTTGCATCTGCTAATTTATTTGTTTGTTTACTATAGAGACATTTACTGGTAATGAATACAAGGTAAAAATATCAATGTTGAGTATGACGTGCAAAAAGAATTAGAAAAAACAGTTTCTCTAGTATGTTTATTTATTATTTAGAACATTATACTCGAGCAGTTCCTGTAATAATATATTTATTTTGTTAATTTTGTTATTTTGTGTGTGTGTGTATATATATATATATATATATAGTATAAAAAATGAACATAGTTTTATCTACTTGCTTATTTTATTTATTATTTATTTTTTATTTACGTATTTATTTATTTATTTATCAATAAAGCAAGCCAATTCATTGAAGTTAATAAAACAATACAAATATAAAATAAATAATACATTTGTTCTGTTTTTGCTGTTAGTAAACAGACCTGAAAATAAATCTGTTTTTATTTATATGCATCTGTTTGTTTGTTCATTTTAGAGACATTTGAAACATAACCAGCCGTAATGAATTCTAATGACTAGCATTTTGCAGAAAACATACCAGGGAAACATTCAACACCAACACCTTTGCATAAAAAAATCAATCTGGAGATGTTTGGTAAATAGCCAACAGGTTTTTGTGAAACAATCTGAAGGAACGTTTAACATCTTGTTCTTTTATCACCTCAACAGAATGGCAAACTGACGTTTGTTTAGCTGACATCTGCAAGTCTCCCGTCCTCAGACAAACATCTCGACACACCCCAGTCTGCAGTAAAAACAACATGAATCAACTGGGTGTGACAGCACAGCAACATCAGATAGTGACAGAAGAGTCAAAACAAATAAACTAATCCAGCACCAAATATGACTGTAAAAGCTTGCTGCTCAAATGGCGGTGGCGCTTCTCTCAGGGGTAAACAGCAGACAGAATAAAGCAGTGCGAGCGAAGCGTGTCGCTTTTAGACTCCTGCTTTCATCACCTCCGCTTCATACACAATAGAAGCACTCACAGGCTGTGCAGGTAATGAGGTGGGAGAGAGAGCTTATTTAGTTAGGCTGGGACAGACGTAAGCAGAGGAGAGATTGTGCTCGCTTTAGCTTATTTTCAGACTCGCACCTCGACGGCTCAAGCACACACACAAACATTTCCACATGGAGCGATGGCCTGTCAGTGCAGATATTTTGCTAGGAAATCTAGGAAGATAGGAGATCTTTTGTATCTGCGTCTCCCTCCAGCCCCGCTTTTGGAGCATTGTTCCTGAATTAGTTTGAGGGTGAGGTAGTTTGCCGCCCTTCCTTTAAAACACACAAACACAGTGCTTGCTTTGTTTATTGTAGTGCGCATACAGCAAAGATCACTCAGCACTGAAGATGCTGTATTAGTGGTGGTGTTTTTCTTTTTTCACACAAGCTAGTACATTTTCAGTGCACACACACATTCTCGAGGCAAAGTGCATCCATCACTTTGTCCCTCAGTCATGATAAAGGTAAAAGTACATTATTTGCGCTATATGAACAATTTTACAGACTTACAAATGAATCCTTATGAATATTGAAATCGCGGCATTAACATTTTATTATATTGTATTCAGTTGTCATGTCAATGGCATTTTGTTTTCAATTGCATTATTGTTACACAATTTTGTAACTATCACCTAAGTAACACTTAAAACAACTGTAAAAATGTTCAGCTTTACAGCTCAAATACACAAGTTTTAACAGAAGAATGAGTGTAAGTGTTTTTTTTTTTTTTTTATAAAATAAGCTTCACATTTATTTCAACTTTCAAGTCTTCCAAAAATTGAGCCCATTCATTTCCTTTGTAAGTACTGAACCGTAACCAAAATTCTTTTAAGTAAGTTTTTTTTGTATTTTTAAGCATTATTTTAGTTAAGTTAGTAAGCAATGTTTTATCAACTAAAACTGTTTATTTAATTAATTTTCTACTAATGTTCTGTTAATATTAATAATCAAATCTTTAGCAACAAACAAGTCCAGCAAACAAACAGTGGAAAGACAAATTATTAATAATAATAATTAGGGCTGTAGCTATCGATTATTTTAGTAATCAAGTATTCTATAGATTATTCCATCGATTAATCGAGTAATCGGATAAGAAGTCATTTTTCTTTATTAAAGAGCAATACTAAATATGCAAGAGATAATAAGATAGATCTCTTAAAATAAACAATTAATTTGTTTTCTTTTTAGAAAAATTTAATGTTTTATTGCTGAAATGTAATGTATTTAATTGCCAAATTGCATTCAAAATGCAAATACAAATATATCAATAAAAAAATTAAATAAATAAATACAAATACAAAAATCTATTTCACATTACTTTAAAAAAGGTAAACAGTACAAACTAAAACTAAGGCATAAATCAAAATAATAGTAATAAAAATAATAATAATACCTAAATATTGCATTTATGTCGTGCAACGTAACTTTCAAGTTTCAGCCTAACTAAAGCTCAAGCATGACATATGCCTTTACTGTGTTCTTGGAAGGCTTTGTGGATTTTGTGAGAGGCAAAAATCAGTGGACAGGAAGGTAACTTGGAACAAGAACAAGAGTCCATACACAATTTTTAAACACATTTTTCTGCAACATGAAATTAGAGTTATTTGGAGAATAAACCCTCTTAAATGTCCCTATACGTACTGGTGTGTGTGTGTGTGTGTGTGTGTAAAACTGGTTTTTGATATCCTTCATATTCTGTGAGCGGGTCAGTTCACAGCAGTGATAGAAATTAATTTGTTCCAATAAGTTTAAATTGATTTTTACATTTTATAGGTATTTTCACCTGTATAAAGCCTTTTATTTCTAAAAGTGTGCATCATATTTTGAGTCAAATTCTTACATTTAATTAGTCAGTTAGAATAAAAGACATTTGGGCTGTTACCAAACAAATGATATCAGTATCAAAATTCATCTTTGCAATGCAGAGGAAACAGAAGCTGCATGGGATGAATTTCCCACACAGAGGGACATGAATGCACTTAACCTGCAGTTACAAATGCATAAATAGCATTTTGTTATTCTAAACATAAAACATTGAATACTGATATTTAAAATTATTTTAAAAACGAAAAGATACTTTAAATGTCAAATTAAAACCACCAGCAGGTGGCAGTAAGTCACTGTTAAGAAGTGAGTTTTTTTAAAGTCTGGTCCCTGTTTTTATACAGTCTATGGTCTGGTCCAGCGTTTATCGGGTTGTGCGTCAGTAATAATTGTCCGTGGGGAAACACGGTGTTCCGTGTGTAGTTACAGTAAATGGACTAAATGAAGCCTCGAGGCAAATAATTTGCCTCAATGATTTTTTGTATTCGAGTTACTCGAGGTATTCGAGGAATCGTTTCAGCCCTAATAATAATAATAAACTAAATTACAGCTCAGATAGATAGATAGATAGATAGATAGATATCTTAGATAGATAGATAGATGTGTATAGTCTTCAACTGAGATCAGCTGAGAGAAACCGAAAGAGGAGGAGTGATTTGGAGGGAGAGAGTTCATGTCAGAGCACTCTATGAAGAGACATGCTGCCAGGCACTGTGTCGCACCCTGCCAACTCTAAACTCTGCCAGTGGAGGCCTTTAGAATACTAATATCTCTCTCTCTCTGTCCATCACAATCTCAAAAAGCAATGGAAAATACAGAATAGAGGCATTTTGGTGATCTTGTCCGAGGATTCAGTCATCAAGAAGACTTTTTCAAGTGTGAAGCTGTTAGTGCTTACTGTTAGTTAGAAGATGCTGGGAGAGGCCAGTGAGTTGTGAGAGCTGTGGCGTTGTCGTGGCAACAGCCTGCTGAGGGCTGTCAGGTTTCTGTCAGGTCCTGTGAGTCACAACACATATGGTACAAACATGAATGTGCACAGATACACACTTCACACTCTGAGATACAAATGTCAGTATCCTGCCATTTATTTTTGTGTGGCTCTACTTTCCTCCTTTATGGATAATTTACTATGGTTTTACTATAGTGACAGTAAGTTGTTTGTTTAGTAATTTATAGTATGAAGAAGTGTGTGTATGTTTTTTTTAATTATTATTTTCTATTTTTATTAATTTCCAAATATGTGAAACCATTTTTTGTCATTAAAAACATTTTTACTTAATAAGTTACATTCATTTTATCACTAGTGATGGTGCATTTATTTTTATTACTCCATTGCCTTTTTTCCTAGTTATGCTTAGACTAAGAACTAAATAATATTAGTTTACGTCAGGAACATAATTCTAGATATTTTCTCTGAAAACTGTTTTTAAGGATGCTCAAATATTTTAGTGGAAAACCAGATGGAAATTCAGAGAAAAACTGCTACTTTTACAGATATAATTTTACGTTTTATTATGTCGTTTGTAGCAAAACAAGATCTTTGTTTGAGTGTGTGTGTGTGGTTTTTATGGAATGGATGTCCACTTGTTTGCTCTTGTCAATTCATATAAAGCACGCTACAACCTAATGATTTTACTCTCTGACAGATGAAATGGATGAGTTAGACTTTGAGATTGTGGTTTGCGTGTTTTCATCAGGGCATGTTTGGAAACAAATGAAGTACATTAAATGACATCCATTTGCGCGGCGATGATGGCTCTGGGCTGAGCGGAGATTCTGAGAAAAGGGATTTTAAGTCAGGCAGAGGTAATGACGGCTCCTCACATCTGATCATGCACACTCGCAGTAATCCATTCTCTCTGCCTGTGAGGATGAAACTCAGTTTGGTCTGGTCAGCTCCATACATCACTGTCACAGTGTGGTAAGGAGGAAAATACACAAGAGTGGTCACACACACACACACACACACATACACATACAGTATACTAGCTTGCACTTTTTCACAAAGATGAGCAAAAATGCACTCTAAGGCTGTTTCTCTTTCTCTCTCTCTCTCTCTCTCTCTCTCTCTCACACACACACACACACTCACACACATTGATGCTGTTGTGTGGAAAATTGACACAGATTAGTGGTCTCTTATAGGGCACTGTCACCACCATGACCTTTGACTTGTGTACGTATGATGACAGGCCCTGTCTCTCATGAGCAACAGACTGAGGTAATGAGAGTGAGTCAGAAACACACAAACACAATCACACGCACATTTAATGGATATATGGATGGATAGACAGATAGCCATAGAATGATGGATGGATGGATTTATAGAATGATAGATAGATAGATAGATAGATAGATAGATACCACACCTCTTCTCCATTTTTATTACTGTTAAATCTCATAAAACACAACCATGTTGCTGAAAGGCTTGTGAATAGATAAAAGGAAGATCCATGGAAGAGAGTGGAAAAAATAAACATTGCATTCAAGGATCAACTTACATAAGAGGCACTTAAAAACACATTTTCTGCTGTTTTTTAAGCATTTTTCAATAAAAGAACACAGAATGGCACAATTCAGTTCACAATAAACTTTCCGTATAGTTGCAAGAATGAAAATAAATAAATAAATAAAAACGATTTCAGTGTTGTTCCACTGGAGTGTTAGCAGTACGAAAAGAATGGCTCCCAAAACAATTTGGATGCTGAAGCCGCACATAAAATATATTAATATCATTGAATTATATTGTAAAAAATCAATCCAAGACAGTGCAAATAAACATTTTAACCAACAAATTTAACAAAATATGGTTTGATGTGTGTGTGTGTGTGTGTGTGTGTGTGTGTGTGTGTGTGTGTGTATATATATCATAGCACTGAGACAGTGTTGGTGAAAGTATTGAATGGCATCTTTTTGGCACTGGACAATGGTGAAAATACCATTCTGATTCTACTCGACCTCAGAGTAGCGTTCGATATGGTGGATCATGATATACTGATTGAACACCTGGAACACTGGGCTGTTCTTAAGGGAAATAAAGTGGTTTAAATCATATCTCACTGGTAGATCCTTCTCTGTCTGCACTGGGAAAGAAAATTCATCCAGTTTGCCTCTTTCTTTGGGGGTACCTCAGGGTTCAATTCTTGCACCAATATTATTTCCCTTTATATGTTACCTTTAGGATCCATGTTTTCATATGGATCCTAAAGGTAACATCCTAAAGGTAAATATAATGTATCCTTCCACAGTTATGCGGACGACACTCAGATCTATCTTATTATTGATAATTTATTGGCCTGTTTATAGGACATCAAAGCCTGGATGGCAGCAATTTTTTTTTTAAACTAAATGATCAAAAAAAAGAGGAGATTGTGCTGGGCCCTAGAAATCAGGAAGTGGCCCAATGCTTAAAATCTACCTCTCTGTCTGGTTCAATCTCAACTAGTGTAAAAAATGTAGGGTTTTGTTCTGGATTCAGACCTAAAAATGGACAAACAAATACGAAATGGACAAACAAATGTCATACGAAATGTCATAGCTAAAACTAAACTTTTTTTTATCGACTGCTAATTTTGAGAAAGTGATCATGGTGGTTGTTTTCTCACAAATGGATTATTGTAACTCTCTTTATTTTGGAATTGATAACAGAGCATAGGCACATCTTCAAAAAGTACAGAATGCTGCTGCCAGAATGCTCAAGTCAGCCAAGAAATTTGAGTCAGTTAAAATCACTGAAATGGTTGCCGGTTCTGTACAGAATTAGCTATAAGATCATATTACTTGTTTTTAAGGGGCTACATGATTTTGTCCCTTTTTATCTTTCGAGTTTGTTGGCATTTTACAATCCTTCCAGATCTTTGAGATCGGAAAATCGAAATCTTCTTTGTGTTGTAAGAACTAAATACAAACAAAAGGGTGACAGAGCTTTTTCTTGTGTTGGACCCAAACATTGGAATAATCTCCCTCTTTCTGTAAGGTCAGTAAGTCACTAAATGTAAGGCCTTTTTAAAAGCACATCCTTTAGAGACTTTTTGGGCATCTACATGATGAGGTGTTTTGATTGGTTACTTTGGCTATGACTCCGTGTGTCGCTCTCTGCATGTCTTTTATATTTTGTGGTTTTATGTTTTTTTATGCGTTTTAGTGTATTGTGAAGCACTTTGGGCAACAGTGGTTGCATTAATGGTGCTATAAAAACTAACAAACATTAAGCTTTCACCAAGTCAATGGGTTTTTCTATTGGTTGCCATATATCTTTGATAACAGTAAGAAATCATGATTTCAGTATCCACCCATTGTCACATGAGAGATGAATAAAAGATTGTAGACAGGTTACAGTTTATGCGCATCGCATGTTTCTGCAAGCGTTCTCACCATGCAGCCAATCATCATAAATAACAAGCAGTTGGCTGCTAAACTGTTTGTGCCATTTCATTCATTTTGCAGTAATTAAAGTGCTTTCTGTTCATGAACTTGGTTTCTTGCTCTGCTGGTGAGTGCTGTAAATTACAAAATGCTTTTTGATTTGAGTCGCATTTGACTTTGTTTTAGTTCAGAACTTCACCAAAATGGCAGCGGCAACATTTTGCATGCATAGAGTCAAACAGCATGTCTATTGTCAGGTCAAGGCTCTTTGAAGCCCATTTTGTTCTAATGCAGTGTTTATGCTAGAGGCAGTTTTGATAGGCCCACAGGCGTTCACATTGATGAAGCAACCAGAAGCCTTTCATTCCGAGATTTGAGTCGAAATGAGACTGTTAGCGATGCGACACGTTGAGCAGAGTTCAGCTTTATGCAAACATGCAGTGACATAATGCAGCGCCTACCAATGGGAGTGCAGACAATGTAGTTCACATTGCGATACAGTACAGTGACCTCGAACGATGTAATCGCTGTTGGTGTGAACGGCCTTTTTGACTTCAACAGCAGTCTTTCTCTATCTCTCTCTGTCTGCTTCATCTGATAGCTGCAGATTTAATTTAGCTTATCTTCCATCCCTCTTTATGGCCGAATGTATGCAGATCAGGATTTTAATTAACATTACAGATGAAGAATTTCCCGCAAGGCTAAACGTTTTGCCTGTGGATGTGACTCACTTTATAAAGTGCTTGTGTTGTGAGATATTTGATATTCCTTGAACCAAAGTTAATCAAAAAAGGCCATGATGTTCTTTGCCCTCCCCGACTGCACACCCACCATTACATGAATATGCAAACTCATGTAGCTTATTTCCTTTAGAATTCATTTCCATTTTCAATTACGGCGTATGAAGTGCAGTCTCACGCTTTTAATAATGTACATGAGCGAGAGCACAATGGCGGAACTATAATCTAGACATAACACAGTTGTATTGCCTTTTACTTACACGTGCTGTAAAGAATGATAAAACGCAAACAGTTTCCTTGAACTTTAAATTGGACTCATTAAAACGTCACTTCAAGGAAAAAAGAGGGTTGTTTTCTATGAGGCTGAGATCAGAGAGTTTTGGTTAAGTCTTTTGCTTTGGTTTGTTTGTTTGTTGTTTGTGAGAGGCTAGCGAAATTTGTGTGGGAATTACTGGGTGATGAAGCTAACACAGATGGACTCTGACTAAGCGGCTGTCTCAGCTTCAGACGACTCGCCTACGGACTGTTCGCGGATCGTCTGATGCATATTTCACACAAAAATGGCAAGAGCCTTCGCAAAGCATCAGGGAACAGTCTAATATGCTGGTTTGATGCAATTTTTGGCAGTTAGGGTGCAGGTAATGTATTCAGTCCCTGATTAGAAATCTTGCATAATCGCCTTTTGATGTATGTTTTCTAAATGTAATTATAGTTTAAAAGACATTAAAGGTCATATGCCTTACATAATAGTATATAACAGAAGGTATAGATAGTAAAATTAAACATTTCTCATTCCTTTTGTTATTTACATGTAGATTTTATTTTTATTTTTTTTCCCTCTCCTTATCTCTTAGAAAAGCAGAAATACAGAACTTTTCTGGCAGTATTAAAACTTGACCTAGAAAATCAGCTTGAACTTTTTTCTCAAATTAAAAAGTTCTAACATTTCCGGTAAAAACAATTTGGTTTCTGACAATGTATATGTACAAATCTTCAAAAGTAGGCGTGCACCATATTACAATTTTGAGCGATCAGTCAATAGTTATTTTCAGGTTATGGCTAATATTAAAATTCTGTACTGTTTTGTCTAAATAAACGTAAGAAAGCAAAATTAAAAATTAAAAAATTAAAATAAAATACAAAATTAAAATGCCAAATAAAAATATAAAATAAATTTTCAAATATAAATAATTAAATATATTAAACAATTGGGAAAATGAGCATGCACAATTTAATATGTAATATATACTGATACCCAAATAATAATAATAATAATAATAATAATAATAATAAAATCTTTAATATGTACTGATAAATCATGCGTGGCTACTTGAAAGTCTTGAAATATTTAAAGGGATACTTCACACAAAAATGAAAATTATGTCATAATTTACCCTCATGTTGTTCCAAACCTGTTTGACTTTATTTTGTTTGACTGTATTTCTTCTGTGGAACACAAAAGAAGATATTTGGAGATTGTTTTTTTTTTTTCAGTGGTCACCAAAACTGTTTGGCTACCAACATTCTTCAAAATATCTTCTTTTGTGTTCCACAGAATAAAGAAACTCATACAGGTTTGGAACAACATGAGGCTGAGTAAATTGTATATTTTGTGTAAACTATCCCATTAAAAATAGTTTTTTTTTTTTTTTGACATTTACACTCAAATCAAGAAGATATCCTTTGCTTTTGTAAGGAATCAAATTGTGCTTGATTGTTTTACATATCATTTTTTTCTGTCAAAGGTGACGATTCTAAACTGTTGTGTAAACCAGCTTCATACTGCTAGTCCAAAGCCTGGCTGCATGAGTGTACATATAAACATGCTCAATCGAAAACCTGCTCTATTGACTGATGTTTCAGCAGCCATGCATGAGCGATGTTTCTTTTCCCTGCTCGCTATAATGGCTTTATTGCTCTTTTGAGGAATAAACGCCCGTTCCTCCCAGCCCGGCCTGAATGAGTCCGCTTGCGAGCTGGGCTTTGTGCCAGCTGATCTCAGCTTTCAGCAACATGGCTTCTCTTGCCACGGCTGAGATTGAACAGAAAAGCTGGCTGGATTTTTTTCTTTCTGTGTCTGCTTTGACAGAACGCTGCAGAGAGACGTCCCCACGCTAATTAATGCGTTTAATGCCGGAGCCACGTGCTCCTAATGCGCAAGGTCAATTAGAAAAAGTTTGTGGTGTTAATGGCAAATTAAAACCCAGTCCCACGGCAGGTTCCGGATGCTTTTTTGCTACCTTTGTTGTTCATTGCTTTTTTTTCATGCCTTGTTCTGATCTCAGCTTTCAGCAACATGGCTTCTCTTGCCACGGCTGAGATTGAACAGAAAAGCTGGCTGGATTTTTTTCTTTCTGTGTCTGCTTTGACAGAACGCTGCAGAGAGACGTCCCCACGCTAATTAATGCGTTTAATGCCGGAGCCACGTGCTCCTAATGCGCAAGGTCAATTAGAAAAAGTTTGTGGTGTTAATGCCAAATTAAAACCCAGTCCCACGGCAGGTTCCGGATGCTTTTTTGCTACCTTTGTTGTTCATTGGAAAATTAACACGTTAACGCAGGCAATTAATTTTTTCAGTTTAACGCGTTAAAAATATTTAACGCAATTAACTCAGGGGCGGAGCAAGGGTTGGCCACCCCACTCAAAACTGCTGTTTCTGTCACTTTTTCTCTTGACAAGAAGTGCATATATTCAGTCACAGAACGTCTTTACGGCCACATCAAACCGGAGACGTTTCAGATGCACGCGCATCTTCACTTCAGTGTCAGGCACATGCGCAAGGTCAATTAGAAAAAGTTTGTGGTGTTAATGCCAAATTAAAACCCAGTCCCACGGCAGGTTCCGGATGCTTTTTTGCTACCTTTGTTGTTCATTGCTTTTTTTTCATGCCTTGTTCCCTCGTTTCTTGTCCTCAGTTCCTCTCCGTCATCGTTTCTTTGCCGAGTTGACCCTTGTAGCGCCTGGGACCGAGAGAAAGGGCCCTGGATTAATTCATGTCATGCTGAACAGGCGCGAGACAATTAGCGAAAAATGTCACAGTGAGAATAGCATTTTGCAGTGTCAGAAAGCCAGTGGACATGCAGGTTCGTGTGGGAGTGTTTTATTTATGTGTGTGCTTTAAGGATGTGCTCCAAAGGCATAAAGATGCATTTTTAACGGCATTTGCGCACACACACTCTCTCACGTTGACTGTGAGCCATTCACAATAGCTGATTCAGCTCCATACGCTCCATATTAAGCAGTAGCTTAAACTGTAAACAGCAGCCTGAGGGACGATACACAGTCTCACATCATTACGTTCACGCAACACATTTATTGTGATTTGAAAATGGTATTTATTTATTTACTTTTGACTATCACTTTAGTTTTTAGTTTTAGTCATACAAAAATAATTTCTGCACTTTTGTACATTTATTTTTGTAGATTATGTTTAGTTTTTTTTCACTAAGTACTGTGAAGACAAGTTGTGCCTTCTACCTATGATGATATATTACAAACTGTGCCATACTCACAGTAGTACTAATATAGTTGTTATACTTTTATGATTTATCACACACACACACACACACACACAAATCTTGACAAGAAGTGCATATATTCAGTCACAGAACGTCTTTACGGCCACATCAAACCGGAGACGTTTCAGATGCACGCGCATCTTCACTTCAGTGTCAGGCACAAGTCAAACGAGTGCGGAAACGGTACTGTGCTCACAGCGCGTGCTCTTCAATTGCACGCACAAAGGCGCCGGTGCGCGCTGTAGCCTGTATCATTTCATATGAAACCGCGAATGAAACAAACTACGTGCATGCAATGTCCTGGTCAGGAAAGTCATGATGTTACCAAAAAGCCTTAAAACTGGGCATGCATGTGATATATTTTAAATGAGTCACATTTAAAGAACATGTGTTCTGAAATGGTTTTCAAAACTGGAGCCCAGCACTGTCTCCCTCATCTAATACACCCGATTCAGCTCGTCAGTTCATTAGTAGAGACTGTAAGACCTGAAGTGGGTCAGAAAAAGTAACGAGAGTTGAGAGAAAATACGATGTGTCTCAAGCGTCACGTTCAGCAGCAACAGCTCTTAAAGAAATAGCAGCCAAAACAACCCAATAACCAGCTGTTGTGATGTATGTTAATTAAAGAACAAAAGAAAAAATAGGAAATCAATAACTTTTATAGCTTTAAGGATTATATTTATTAGGACTATATTTAGAATTTAGTGTTTGATAACTTCAACTTCAATTTCAATTTATGTATATTTTTTCTGAAGGGCACAGGTAAATATGACATTTACTATAATAATGGGTTTACGTGAAGATTGTTTTAAGTTCACTTAAATTAGAAGTTTTGTTTTTTTTAAGTCTAATAAATGTTAAAATTGATAGCTCTCAATTATACTGTAATGTTGAATGGCTATAGTCAATGGTTAAACATTAGGGGGGAAACTATTTTATAGACACATCAGTAGTATTGGTAACAGTGATACTTGCCTTCAGTCATAAAAAAGATTCCATTAAACAAATATAAAAAATATACTGTCTTTATGTTGTTTGTACATTAATTTGAAGATTTAATGTGAAATTATTGCAATATAAAAGTATATTTAAAAACTTTTAATGTTAGGGGGGATTAATTGTGATGAATCGCGATTAATTTCAGAAAAATTGTGTGATTAATTAGTTAATTTTTTTTAATCGATTGACAGCAATTATATATATATATATATATATACACAGTATTATCTATCTATCTATCTATCTAATATAAATTATAATTTGTCTAAAGTTTTAATAATAATTTAGACAAAATAGTATAGATTTGTAATATTACAAAATAGTACATAACCTGAAAATAATTAATCAGTCAATTTTAATATTGTGCATGTATGCTACAAAACAGGTAACTCTAGCAAATAGTTTTTCTTAAGCTTTTTCTTTTTAAGCATTTCACTTTCATATTTTCAGTTTAGTTAGTGTCCAATTTTTAAATTTATTTTATTAATAATAATAATAATAATGATGATACTACTACTGCTACTACTACTACTAATTATACAGTATAAACTATATTTAGTTTAGTTATACATATATATATATATATAAATTAAACAAAAAATGAGAGCAAGTTTTGTATTTCATTTGGAAACCAAGGTCCTAGAGTCTGGAGGAT
>NW_015648725.1:289805-293236 GCF_001515625.1 Sinocyclocheilus rhinocerous | reverse complement strand
ATATATATATATATATATATATATATATATAGCCCGCAAATTGTCTGTGAGCTGATTTCCAGCTACAAGGAGAAAAGGAAAAACTTATTATGCAGGAGGGAGATGCAGGCAGCTCCAGATATTTAGCATGCCAAATATTTTGCGGGCGTTGGCGACATGTCAGCGATTCTCAGATCGCGTCTTTGATAATTCACACTGCGTGATTGTCACTCGCGTGAACGAGCACCGATTTGCCTCCGATTTCGGGCATGTATATGTGTGTGTGTGTATAAAATGTTTTAACATTTTTACATAGTAAGAAAAAATTAAGTACTTTTTCTTTTAATTTGGAATGATCGCTTCATTGACTTCCATTGTAAGCATCTGACCTTAAATGCCTTTTGTGTTTTGTTTTTATAAATTAAGTCTAAGTTAATTTATTAGATAATTGGAGGATTTTAATTTTGGATTTCTTTTTCTTGCATGAGTATCCACGCGCAGGATTTTTACCGTCTGCTGTTTTGGTGAGTTCGAGTGGGCTGCAGGTGTCAGAGGTCATGGTTGCAGTGCTTGTTGTCGTAGTGATAAGTAGCGCTTGTTTTGTAACTGAGAATGTGGCGTTGTGCGGGATGAGTGAGGCAATGGAGTGTGATTGTGTGTGTGTGTGTGTGTCATATGGGCTGGGTCAGAAGCTGTCCGTCAAACACCCACACCTTCACACATTCTGCTGTGTCTGTGTGTGTGAGACGGGGGTTCCGCACCAAATGTTCCTCTGATATGTGTATCCCTTTAAGTTCTTTTCATTTCCCTCTTCCTCTTTCCTTTCCCTTTCTTTTCTTCTAATCTCTTCTCTCCCCTGCTCTACCTCTCCCTATATGTCTATTCTCCTCTCCGCCCCTTATTTATTAAACGACTAAATGAATAAGTCCACGGGTGAGTAGATGGATAGATAAAAGAAGAGAGTAATAAAGTGGACCCGACCCTCTAAACTTTTAATGAGCTGTACAGCATCTAATTATTTTTTTCAATGGCTGCAGATATTCAGGAACAGAGGTTTGATTTCACACGTGGCGTAGGTCACACTCCTTCACATGGATGGTGAGAGGAATGAATTATCCTGTCCTCTCTCATTAAACGAGAGACACACTCCCTCCCTCTCTCACACTACACGTCTTCAATCTCACACCTCCATTTATTAATTTACTGCCATTCCTTAATTCATCCATCTTTATATGTAAATTTATAAGTGTGGTAATCACACCCACATCTTAAATTCTCCATATAGTTCTTGTTTGCCCTGTAATTCATATTCATTAGCTTGATGCATATGCATGAAATGCAAATAACACAGCTAAATGCAAAGAGGTCCACCCAGGTCCGTCGTGAGCCGAAACGTCCCGTCTGTCACCGGCATAATGCCAGTTAATCAAAGTATTAACGACAGATTACACTGATCTAGTGCTGACATGAAATATTGTTGGGTGGAGAGCATGTGAACGTTGTGTGCTGATCTCATTGCAATGCAAAACGCAAAAAGAAACATATTAGCTACCTAGAGGGGTTGTATTATGGACAAATGTGTGGATATTGTTATTGTATTGTCTTTCTAGATTGTTCTAAAAGTCTTAACATTCTGTTTGATTCTAAACAACTGTTTTGCTGTAAGAAACCTTGAGTAACCTTAAAAATTTGCTTCAGAGCAAAACAATAGTGTGGACTATGACTCATTTAGGATCGGCATGAAATGTGCCTCTATTTTCTTCGTCTGTGTCAGCAGCAGTACACTGTGTTTCATCAGTTCATCAGATCACATCAGAGAGAAACAGAGTCCTGATCTCTTGTGGTCCTGCAGCTGAACCAGCAGAAAGTGTCCGTCTTGTATAGCTGCAGAATTAATGATAAACGAGTCTGGAATCACCTCAGCTCTTTATTCAGAGAGATAAACCCGGCCTGGAAAAGTAAGCAGAATTTATTCACCACCCTCTGCTGTAACTCAGAATCCCTGAATGGAAAGACCAGCATGACCCTAGTATTTCACCCTTATATGGTGTGTTTAGATCAGCTTTTTCTCAAACCTAAAGCTTAACCAGCATGAGTAGCTAGATGCAATCTGCAATCTTTTTTAATGTATATATATATATAGTAGAGACATGTCCCAACAGACTAAAGGCTGTAATTAAAGCATAAGGTGGTTCAACAAAATACTGATACAAGGGGGTGATCCTTTTTCCAACTGTGATTCTGTTTTTTTTCTTTCTGTTTTTCTCTGACAAGCTGGAGTTATATCTTTCACTTGGATGTTAGAAGTGGCCAGTGGTGGAAAGAGTACTAAAAATGTATACTTAAGTACAAGTACTGTTACATTGCTGAAATAATACTCAATTACAAGTAAAAGTACTGGTGTCAAAACAGTACTTAAGTAAAAGTACAAAGTACTCCTCTCAAAAACTACTCAGAGTACTAGTTACTTTTTAGCCGGCGATATTTAATGAATTACCAAAAAAATATTCATTCATATCAAAGATATATGTGAATAATAGCTACTTTGAACAAAACCCACTTTTATCTTATTGACAAAGTATGTGAATTAGTGGTCATGATACAGGAATTTCTAACTTCAATACCTTGAAAAATATCAATATTAAAGTACCTGTGAACCGGAAGCTGCAACTGACTTCAGTTTTGTGATGTATTTCCAAGTGAAACGGAATATTGAATAAAGGGCGGGGTTTTATTGTGGTGCACCTCCACTCCACCTCTTGCTCATAGCAGATTCACGTTTGGATAGGAGTGGATAAGAATATCTGCTTGTTACGTCTGACATCACGCTTCACTGCTTCTGGGTCCTAACACTCTGTCAGACGCCCCAAGAAAACAACAGACTTTGCTAATATACACCCACGATGTCATGTAATTACAAACACATACTACTGTATACTGCCATATAGATATTTTAATATTTAAATTTTTTTGCACATCCATTTTTTCAAGGCAATCATTATTTCAAGATTATTATTTCAAGTTTTACAATTGGTTTAATCCAAGTCTTTTAAAACGACACATTCGCATATGATGAACAGATTTTCATATATACTTTTATTTACATACATATAAAAATGTAGACACTGTGAGCACGGAGACTGTAGTGTGCACAGCAAATTTTTAATGCTTAGCTTAAATATGTAATATTAATCAAATAATGCTCATAAACGGCTGTTGAGATAGGATTCTCAAGTGAAATGAGTAGAGGCATGGACCCGGAAACAGCAGTCCTTATGTCATGACCTAACAAGAGGATTCTCCCCAAGCCGTCAAACTGACGTCATCAGAGCCAGAACGCCATTCCCGAGCGGAAGCCAATTTTCAGTTTTTGATTAAAGATTATGACGGCAGACAATTTTTTTTCCAGTGTATTGACTTGCACGGTTCAATTGTTCACCACAAGACTAGTA
>NW_015648725.1:287708-288844 GCF_001515625.1 Sinocyclocheilus rhinocerous | reverse complement strand
TCATGACTTAACAAGAGGATCCCCCCAAAGCCGTCAAACTGACGTCATCAGAGCCAGAACGCCATTCCCGAGCGGAAGCCAATTTTCAGTTTTTGATTAAAGATTATGACGGCAGACAATTTTTTTTCCAGTGTATTGACTTGCAGGGTTCAATTGTTCACCACAAGACTAGTATGTGCACTAAATTTCATGACAACTAATCATTTTCAATACCATTGGCAAAACTAACACATACTACTGTATACTGCCATATAGATATTTTAATATTTTACATTTTTTTTGCACATCCATTTTTTCAAGGCAATCATTATTTCAAGATCATTATTTCAAGCTTTACAATTGGTTTAATCCAAGTCTTTTAACTAGTCTTCTAACAATACACATTCGCTTTATATGATGAACAGATTTTAATATAGGCTTTTATTTACATACATATAAATATTGATCAATTACCATTACAAAAATCTCAATCTTAAACATTTGCTCATTCTGTGTATTTGTGTCTTTAAAATAGGGTAACTTTGTTGCAAAAGCTTACAGCACAAGGAATCTTGATTTCAAATTTGATTTCAAACTGAATTGAATTGGCAAAAAAGTACACATTCAGGAATAAAATTATAAAACAAATCACCTCAATTCTGTTGAGGTATCCGAAATATGACAACACTGAATTTTTATAAGCAGTGATTTAAGAGCCATATATGTTAGGCCTATTTATTTAGATAAATGGAACATCAGATGGCTTTGGCCTGTATACAAATCAGACAAATATCCCATTCCAGAACATTTCTAGCATAAACTTACATTGTAAAGAAATTAAAGTTCCATCTTTGATTGTTGAAAGACATTCCGGTGCACTTCACTTACAGTCAATAAAATTTCCAGTAGGATTTTCATCGATCAGGCGTGGATCTATTCTGAATGGTTGATAAATTTTGACAAAGTTTAAGCCATGAGCAAAGTTAAATAATTTCTACTTTAAAAGCACGGAGAGATCGCGATTGCACAGTCTGCGCACAAGCAATGTCGGAGTGAGAGGACAGGCAGTTAATTTGTATAAGTTAGGCCTATTTGAGAGCTCGCATCCAGTTTTCTGCGATTACATGACTGTGTTCTCATGTTACAATAAAGCGCTC
>NW_015648725.1:286169-287453 GCF_001515625.1 Sinocyclocheilus rhinocerous | reverse complement strand
CACTCTAAAAGCAAGACGTGTAAAAGTCCACTAGGTTTCAAAGGACTGCAGGCTAACTTCTAAGCAACTAAAGGCCTTTCTCACATTGGCTAATGTTAATGTTTATGAGTCCATCATCAGGAGAACACTGAACAGCCATGGTGTCCATGGCAGAGTTGCAAGAAGAATGCCACTGCTCTCCAAACATTGTTTGCCCATCATCAGTTTGCTAAAGATCATGTGGACAAGCCAGAGGAATACTGGAGAAATGTTTTGTGGATGGATGAGACCAAAATGGAACATTTTGGTTTAAATGAGCAGCGTTATGTTTGGAGAAAGAAAACACTGCATTCCAGCATAAGAACCTTATCCCATCTGTGAAACATGGTGGTGGTAGTATCATGGTTTGGGCCTGTTTTGCTGCATCTGGGCCAGGACGGCTTGCCATCATTGATGGAACAATGAATTCTGAATTATACCAGCAAATTCTGAAGGAAAATGTCAGGACATCTGTAGAACTTAATCTCAAGAGAAAGTGGGTCATGAAGCAAGACAACGACCCCAAGCACACAAGCCATTCTACCAAAGAATGGTTAAAGGAGGACAAAGCTAATGTTTTGGAATGACTGAGTCAAATTCCGGACCTTAATCCAATTGAAATTTTGTGGAAGGACCTGAAGCAAGCAGTTCATAGGAGGAAACCCACCAACATCACAGAGTTGAAGTGGTTCTGTACTGAGGAATGGGCTAAAATTCCTACAAGCCGTTGTGCAGGACTGATCAGCAGTTACAAGAAACGTTACTTGCCGTTATTGCTGCAAAAGGGGATCACACCAGATATTGAAACAAAGATTCACATACTTTTGCCACTCACAAATATTTAACACCGGATACTTTTTCTCAATAAATAAATGACAAAGTATATATTTTTGTCTCCTTTGTTTGATTGGATTCTCTTTGTCTACTTTCAAGATTTGTGTGAACATCTAATTATGTTTTGGGTCATATTTATGCAGAAATATAGAAAATTCTAAAGGGTTCACAAACTTTCAAGCAGCACTGTGCATATATATATATATATATATATATATATATAAAAGGAAACCAGTCTGCGATCTGATTAACATGATGATTGATTGCTGAGAGAGCGAGTTTACAGGAATCTGTCATGTACCGAATGACATCGTCTCAACATTAAGGTGAGAAGAAAGCACCATCTCTTCCATTCCTAGCACTTTTTGTCCCTTCTTTCAGCTCCTCAGGGGAGTGGATGGCCGGCTGTCTCAGTCTCGGGCTCACTGTACT
>NW_015648725.1:282862-286105 GCF_001515625.1 Sinocyclocheilus rhinocerous | reverse complement strand
TCGGGCTCACTGTACTCCTGTCTCTCTCTCTCTGGGGGCTCGTGATTCTCTCTGTGGGGAGTAGAGCGGCGAGACTGGTCCGAATTGCCTCGAGCCTCCATCAGAACTTAAATTATTTCCTCAGAAATGTCTGCTGGGAGTGTGTGTGTGTTGATGGCTGACAGTTCACTGGTTAATTGGACAGCACAATTCTCAAGATTAATTCTCCAGGAGCTATGTGGTGACCAGCTCTGTTCCGGAGTTTGTGTGCGCGTGTAGATAGAGCGTTCTCTCTTGAATTTAGCTGTTTCGATTGGCCGAGCAAGAGTAGAACTTGTTATCTGGGGCTTGGTTGGCGACAAGTCTGGGTTCGATGCAGCTAATGCGTCTAGGTTTACATGGAACGGTGGTTACTGTGTGAGTATGTGGGAGTTTTCTTGACTATACTTTGAAAAGAAAAATGTCCCCAAAAGTGAGCTAAAAGTAACAAAACTTTAATTTGGGTCTGTCCAAGAGCATCCTCATTTGTTAAAAACTGATAGATAGATAGATAGATAGATAGATTTATCTATCTTTATAAAAAAATTATTTTTATTTATTTATTTATTATTTATTATTTTATTTTTCTTCTCTAAACATGCAGCTCTGTTAGGTGTACCGTAGGGATGTGGGTAAGGGTTAGGCTGTTGACATTATAATTTGTTTTATATAAAAACAATTAAAGTCTATGGCATGTCCTCATTTAGATAAGAATATGTGTGTGTACTGTATATGTGTGCCTAAAGAATTTTTTCTTGGATTTAGCAGTTTCGTCCGGCCAAACAAGAGCAGAACTTGTTATCTGAGAATTGGCTGGCCGACAGAGACCAGTCTGGATTCGATGTAACTAATAT
Organism: Sinocyclocheilus rhinocerous; assembly: GCF_001515625.1. Classification (NCBI taxonomy): domain Eukaryota; kingdom Metazoa; phylum Chordata; class Actinopteri; order Cypriniformes; family Cyprinidae; genus Sinocyclocheilus; species Sinocyclocheilus rhinocerous. The sequence continues at coordinate 285,233 of NW_015648725.1, read as the reverse complement.
GTCTAGGCTTTTATAGAACGTTGGTTACTGTGTTTTATTGTGGGTTTATTTAGCTATTCCTTTGGTGCAAAATTGTTGCAAAAGTTAGCGGAATCTGATAAAACCTGGTTTAAAAGGCATCCAGGGACATCCTCAATTGTCAAAGAATTTATGAAGCAAATAATGCTTTTTAGTGATAGTCTTTAGTTAGAGCAGTGGTTCTCAACCCGCGGGCCGCATGCGTCACAAATTCAAATGCGGCCCACCATGCTGAACACACTTAACGAACACTTACAAGCGCGCACTTTGGCAGAATTCAATTCAAACCGTCATCAGCAGCCATTAGTTCGGTAGAATGTGTCTAAAAATCACTAGCTATATATATATATATATATATATATATATATTGATAGATAGATAGATATAGCTAGATTGATATATATACTCTACATACTCTGGAAGTCAGTGGTCATCAGCAACTGTTTGGTTACCAACATTCTTCAAAATATCTTCTTTTTTGTTCAACAGAAGAAAGAAACTCCGGTTTGGAACAACATGTGGGTGAGTAAATAACATAATTTAATATAAACATTTTAAAGAATGTTTATATACAGTATTTGTACTGGAAAATAAGACAAAAATACTAAATAAGACAAAAAATTGTAGTGTAAAGGTTATTTTAAGAACTGTTCACTGGTTAAGGAATCCAAAAATGGTTCTTCTATGGCATCACTGCAAAAACCCACTTTTGGAACCTTTATATTTAAGTTCATGTGAATCGCGCGCACACACACACACACATATGCACACACACTTAGAGATATAAGAGCACTAAGATGATTGCGCTTAGACAGATCCCTGGAGAACACCTCTGTGGGTTTCTCTGAGCCAGTAGAGACACACACACACACACACACACAGACGGCTGACCTGCAGGAGTCAGTGTTGTGTATAGGTGCGGTGAACAGGACTGTAAAGCAGTGTAATTGCTTTGCTGCCGTTAATCCTCTGCCAGCGACGTCTGACTCGCTGTGATTCTGTTATGAGCTTAAGTCTGTGTACACACACAACACACACTTTCTTCAGCGGCCCGCTACAAACCATCACACACACATAAACGGATGTGCACACACACAGAGGCCTCCAAAAAGTCAAACGCCTGCAAACAAATGATGCTAGAGCTCTTCTCAGACCAATCTTCACTTTTCTGAGCTATTTGTCAGGGATTTTTGGACATGAACTTAGTTCTCCTCAAGTGTGATTTGTGTTTACATGACCGGTCTTGAATTTTGACTTAGCTGAAGTTTGTCTATAAACACATATTTTCATTTTCAAATATTGTGGTTTCAGTTCCTGAATAATGAATAAAGCATTTTTGCAGCAAACATGTAGCATTCCACTGCTAGCATTCTCATAGCACTGTTTCACTCATTAATGTTATTTCATATCTGTTGAGTGCCATCTTATAAATGAGTTTGCTGTTAAGAAGGGGCAAAGAAAAGCACTTTTCTCCATCATTTACTGATAAACTAAAATTCATTTTAAGTCATGTTTTAGGAGCAACAGCACATTGTAAATGCACACAAGTCAGAAACTTGTAATTTAGTAACTATGACATCATGTTCGTAAAAAAGATCGTTCTCAAGTGACAACGATCATAAATTGATGTAATATATATATATATATATATATAGATCATCAAATCGTATATTTTTACGATTCTATGATAAATTGAAAGTTCAAAAGAACAGCATTTATTTGAAAGAAATCTTTTATAACACTGTTTTCCTGTCACTTTTGATCAGTTAAATGTGGCCTTTCTGAATAGAAGTATGTATTTATTTATTTATTTATGTTTTCAAGGCCTTTTTAATTAATAGAAAGTTAATAGGAACTACATTTATTTGCAACAAAAATCTTTTATAACATTCTAAATGTTTTACGGTCATTTTTAATCAATTGAATGCATCCTTGCTGAATAGAACTATTCATTTTATATAAATGTATTAAAGGATGTCTATGAAGTACATGTAAGTAATTAATATAATGTTAAACATTCAATATTCTCGCCTGTATAGCGGATGTGCCCGAGCTGATAAGCAGAGCGCGCTGGATTGAGTAGCCAGTCGATTCCTTATCATCCACATGTCCATTTCCAGATTAATCTCCTCATGTCTGTCACTGGTCCTCAGTGTGTCTGTCTCGCTCATCCTCACATCTTTGACGCTTTGATACTCACTCACAGGATTTGGTTTTAATCTTGTAGAGAGCATCGCAAACAGTGTGTGTGAGCTCGAAACCGCAAGAAGTGAACGGTGTCTGTATTTCATTAACAAAGGCAGCATGTTAGAAAACTCTCTCTCTCTCTCTCTCTCTCTCTCTCTCTCTCTGT
>NW_015648725.1:279418-282828 GCF_001515625.1 Sinocyclocheilus rhinocerous | reverse complement strand
GCTGTTCGCTCCATTAGCGCATGCATTTGGATTAAAACTAAAACGTAAATATAAAACAAACAAAAATTATAGGCGCATTCACTATAAACAGCATTTATTTTAAAGTCAAGCATACACAACTTTATTTAAAGCAGAAGTTAAACTAGCAGGCTGGGTGCACGTAGATTGAAAATGTTGAAAGCAAATAGAAAAAAAAATGAAATACAGAGATAACAATAAAAATAAAAAGACTGTTCCATAAGAAGTTATTGTTATTAAATGCACCAAAACAACAATAAATGGCAATGTTTGCCAATATATATTTATGTAATAAATGAGAATGTCATAAACGAAGTCATAAGATCGAATTGTTCTCTAATTTACACTACTAACTGTTTTCTATTTGAATATATTTTAAAATGTTATTATTCCTGTGACACAAAGCTGAATTTTCAGCAATTTTCCAGAAATCGTTCTAATATGCTGATTTGCTGCTCAAGATTTCTTCAGATTTTTTTCCATTTCTTATTATTATCAATGTTGAAAACAGTTGTGCTGCTTAATATTTTTGTGGAAACCATTATGTATTTTTTTCAGGATTTTTTCATAAATAGTAAGTTCAAAAGAACTTTTATTTGCTACAGAAAACTTTTGTAACGTTTTGTAATGTTTTACTCTCACTTTTGATCAATTAAATGTGTCCATAAATAATCATTTCCTTTATATATATATATATATATATATTTTTTTTTTTTTTCAAAGATTATATGCTGACCCCAAACTTTTGAGCAATTGTGTGTTTGCATATACAGTATGCTAGTTTCTATCAGTAATAACGGATGAAATTCATCAAGACTGCTCCCACTGAGCGCGATTAATTTGCACACATTGTCTGTGTTGTTTTAGAGCCCCATTCACTAAAATAATTATACTAATCTGGTATTTGTGATAACGTGCCCACAAAATTAGTGCTTATCACAATGGGGCTATTCCCTATTTTACAGGAAGTTTCTGAATGCTTAGTTGTGGAGGATGCTGGAGATATGCAGTAAGAACGGGGCTGACCTCATCAGTACAGAGCTACAACAGAGTGTCATTCTCTAATGCAGAATAATCATATGCAAAATGTCATCCTGCAGTGGTGGTCTTTCCTCGAAAACACACACACACACACACACACACAGTATAACATACCAGAAGGTAAACATACTGTATCAGTGCAGTTATAGTGCATATATTGTCAGTTATAGTGATGTTTGCGTGTGTGTATGTAGTGAAGTTGCTTTTAGTGTGTGTGGATTTCCTTTGGGAACTGGCTAATTGTGTTAGAGCTGGCTGTATCTCATGGCCTCATTCTCTTCGCACACACATCTTCTAGCCTAGTTCCAGGTATGGCCCATCTCCTCTTTTTCACTTGCTCTTTTTCTCCTCCCTTCTCTCGCTCTCTGCCTTTTCCCCTCTGCCTTTCTTAAGCCTGACTGTAAGATATAGTGAGTAAGACATCTTTGCTGTCGTAGCACCTAATCAAACAGTGCTTTGGGTGTTAACTGTGGTGTAAGCAAAGCCTGACTGTTTGGATAGTGACCAGCTCACTGTCTGAATGAAACCCTCCCTGCTAACAGAGCAGAAAGGGCCGATGCTTTATGGACCCTCACAGACCTTTTGAAAATATCTGTGGCACTGTTTCCAGAATAGGTCAGAAGACAGACTTAGATTTTTTTTTTCTTTTTTCAGTGTAAAAAGCCATTGAATGGAGGTGCTTTACCTTTAGAAAATGTTGACCATTAACATCAGGAAGTTACATTAACATTTTATGAGCAGCTTTATTATTATTATTATTATTATTATTATTATTATTAGGCGTTTTCGTACGCGTTTGGCCAATCAATGTCTACTTGCGTCGCGATTAGTACCAGTTGTGCTGGTTAGACCCTGCTCCGGAGTAGGAGCTAATTTGGTTCTCGAAAAAGGCAGTCCGGTACTAAAATCGCACCCAGTTCCGGCAGAAAGAAAACGCCAAAAAGTGGGTAGTTCCACAATTAGTTCTGGTACTATGAAAAGGTTCCCGCGGTGCGAAAGGCCCTTATCTATCTATCTATCTATCTATCTATCTGTCTGTCTGTCTATAATCTATCTGTATTTCTGTCTATCTATCTGCATTTCTGTCTGTCTGCCTGTTAAATTATATATACATGTTTTGTTTTATTAGCAATAAATATTATATTATATTATATTATATTATATTATATTATATTTTTAGAATCAGATAAGACCTCACAATTTGAAATTTTTTTTAATACATTATCTATGTATTCAGAGCTGTCAGAAGCCTTTATTTCAAGTTTAAGCCTCCTCCTCCTGATTGGCTAATCATCAGGGTCGCCAGAGTTCGAGGTCAGTTCTGTCATCGGCGATCCCTGTTTAGGGCCCCAGTAACCCCTGATCTATCCCACAAGGCCTTGCCTTCACAATAGCTCATTGTGTCGTAGTCTGAGTGAAATCATTCTTCTCTTGCTTCAAGAGCTGGAATGTCTCCTCGCCATGTTTGATATTTCAAGGAGAAGTCACTCAAATGTTCTCATGGAAGTGGCTGGTTACTAAAATCAAACCTGAATATTCGTTCCAGAGTTGTTCCTGGTTCTCGTCTGGTTCTGTTGCGGTCTATAGTTAACATCACAACCCTTCCGTGATCTGTAAATCCTCAGTTCCTGGCCGGATGTTCTGTGCGCTGAGGGAAGTCATTGCTTTATCAGAAACACAATATGTTTTTTCCCTGCGGCTCTATAGTGAGAAAGGGAATGTGTAGGAATGGATCCAGGATGCTGAGATAAAGAGCCATTACTAAAACCTTGTTTTTATCCCTTATTCTGATTGTCGATGAAAAGCCGCTCTCAGTGTTGAGTAAGTGAGCTGATGTATGGCTGCTCGGGGGCCGCCACTCTGCATGGTAATTATGAACAGTTACACATCGCTCTGGGACTGAGATCGCAGCTAAAAGGAAACACACAACACAGCTCCTTTCTGTAAGACTTTTTAGGAGTTGAGTAGAAAATGTATATTTGAACTTTAACCACGTGGAAAAGATTTACTGTCACATATCAACAGCTGACTTTTAGCTCAAGTGAAAAAATAAGAATAGTTGTAATTAAATGCCACAGGGAATTGAAACCTTAATAGCTGAGAGACAGTTCAAAAGTTTGGGATCAGTAAAATATGTAATGTTTTTAAGAAAACTTTTATGCTCATCAAGGTGGAATTTATTTGATCAAAAATACAGAAAAATAGTAATATTGTGAAATATTATTTTAATTTAAAATAATGGTTTTCTATTTTCATATACTTTAAAATGTATTTTATTTCTGTGATGCAAAGCTGAATTTTCATCAACCATTACTCCAGTCTTCAGTCTCACATGATCCTTCAGAAATCAT
>NW_015648725.1:259648-279086 GCF_001515625.1 Sinocyclocheilus rhinocerous | reverse complement strand
TTTTTAGAATCAGATAAGACCTCACAATTTGAAATTTTTTTTAATACATTATCTATGTATTCAGAGCTGTCAGAAGCCTTTATTTCAAGTTTAAGCCTCCTCCTCCTGATTGGCTAATCATCAGGGTCGCCAGAGTTCGAGGTCAGTTGCGATCCCTGCGATCCCTGTTTAGGGCCCCAGTAACCCCTGATCTATCCCACAAGGCCTTGCCTTCACAAGTGTCGTAGTTGTCGTAGTCTGAGTGAAATCATTCTTCTCTTGCTTCAAGAGCTGGAATGTCTCCTCGCCATGTTTGATATTTCAAGGAGAAGTCACTCAAATGTTCTCATGGAAGTGGCTGGTTACTAAAATCAAACCTGAATATTCGTTCCAGAGTTGTTCCTGGTTCTCGTCTGGTTCTGTTGCGGTCTATAGTTAACATCACAACCCTTCCGTGATCTGTAAATCCTCAGTTCCTGGCCGGATGTTCTGTGCGCTGAGGGAAGTCATTGCTTTATCAGAAACACAATATGTTTTTTCCCTGCGGCTCTATAGTGAGAAAGGGAATGTGTAGGAATGGATCCAGGATGCTGAGATAAAGAGCCATTACTAAAACCTTGTTTTTATCCCTTATTCTGATTGTCGATGAAAAGCCGCTCTCAGTGTTGAGTAAGTGAGCTGATGTATGGCTGCTCGGGGGCCGCCACTCTGCATGGTAATTATGAACAGTTACACATCGCTCTGGGACTGAGATCGCAGCTAAAAGGAAACACACAACACAGCTCCTTTCTGTAAGACTTTTTAGGAGTTGAGTAGAAAATGTATATTTGAACTTTAACCACGTGGAAAAGATTTACTGTCACATATCAACAGCTGACTTTTATCACATGTGAAATCTGCTGTAAAAACTAAGAATAGTTGTAATTAAATACCATAGGGAATTGAAACATTAATAGCTGAGAGACGGGTTTATACACTGCCATTCAAAAGTTTGGGATCAGTAAGATTTAAAGAAATCATTTATGCTCATCAAGGCTGCATTTATTTAATTAAAGATACGGAAAAAACTGTACTATTGTGATATATTATTACAATTTAAAATAATAGTTTTCTATTATAATATACTTTGGAATATATTTTATTTCTGTGATGCAAAGCTGAATTTTCATCAGCCACTACTCCAGTGTCACATGATCCTTCAGAAATCATCATTTACTCATCATCATGTCATTCTAAACCTTTATGACTTTATTTCTTTCATGAAGCACGAAGTGGTTCATACAGACCAGATTTAAGCCATTTTTCATAAATCTTGGCAGTTTGAGAGAAGCAAAGATGATTTGTGAATCACTTGAGTCACATCAACATAAATGGGTTGATTCCATTCAAATGATTCATGCACTCACAAATCAAATTGATTCTGTTCTTCATCCAGGTAGATAATCAGCTAAAAATGGTCCTACAAAGCTTTCGTATGACTTCAGAAAACTTGGTACATGTAGCTACAGTATTTTACTTGTATAGGCTATTTTTTCATAATGTTATGGTGTGCTTTTTTTTTTTTTTTTTAAGCATGAAAGCTTAAAGTCCCCATGAAATCAAAATTAAAGTTTTTTGGGTGTTAGTATCAAGATGTTAGTCTTAAGGTTATCTATAAGCCAGTGTGCTCCAAAACAGTGACAAAATTTGGATTTAGAAGATATAAGCATTCAAAGCTTGCAGTTCGTAACTTCCGCCAAAACGGATCAACAATTTTTTTTACGTCACCTCGTACTTCAGCTTCTGACCAATCAAATGCTCTCTAGAATCCGAAGCTCCCGCCCCCCCCTACACTATAAATAGACGCTGAAGCTGCGGCTGAGATCGGTCACTTGTTCACAGTGTAGTATTTGCTGTACAGTGAATGGCACGTAGTGCACAATGTAGGCGATATGGAACGATTCAGTCAGTGTAAATATGCTTTCGATTGCGGCAAATGAGGTCTGGTTTCGCGCTGTGACGCGAACTGCGGCAACGCGCACAGTCTGATCCGGACTTTGGTTCCGGTCCAGAAATGTGATCGCACGGAGCGATTCATATGCGCGAGTCAACATATATTAAACACTTTTAAAACTACACAGCCTCAGCATGATTATGATCACTATTTTGTTTTACTAAGAGTTTCATATTGAATCTAATATAAGGGGGTAATCTATTAGACTGTGGCTGTCAAATGCGGCTTTACCGAGCTCAACGGCTCTGGCCCGAGCAGATATAAACAAAACGCTATTGGCTATTTTAAAAAGGGGGCAGGGCTGCTCGATATGTCCCGCCCTGTCTTCCTGTTTCAGTTGAAATTACGTCACCACTTAGAATAACGCTGCGTGTTTCAAGGCACTTCAGGGGAACTTTAAGTCTCCATTCTTTGTAATTGCATGAACAAATGTGACCAGTACACTTCTCTTGAATTTCACCTTTTGTGTTCAATGGAGGAAAGAAAATCATATGGGTTTGCAGTGAAGTGAAGGTGACTAAATTAAAATAGAAGTTCATTTCGGGGTGAACTATTCCTTTTCGAGAGGAATGGAAATGCAAAAAAAGGTTTTCATTTACCCATGAAAGAAAAGTGCTCCCATTCTTATATAGATTTTCTCGTGCTTTAATTATTTCACTGCGGTAAGCATATCATGCAATTATATGTCTTCTAAAGGCATTAGTTTTTCAACTCACAAAATTAATCTAAAAAAAGTAATTTTCTGTTATTCAAGTGTAGAAATTTTAATTGAATAAAAAGCCATTGTATGAGTTGTAATTACATCACTGTAATTACAGTAATGTAATTCAAAGAGCCTAGACAAATGCAAATGTTATCCCTGCTGTTATCGTTTCTTTAGCAGCATCATTTTCATAGTTTGCTTAGTGAATGTTCTCACACGTCTTCATACTTTCTCATCAGGTGTTCCCTCTGGACCAAGAAACGTCATCTCTATTGTGAACAAGACCTCCGTGACTCTGGAGTGGCACTCTCCGCGTGAGACGGGCGGCCGTGATGATGTTGTGTACAATATTATTTGTAAGAAATGCCAGGCGGACCGTCGTTCCTGCTCCCATTGCGACGATAACGTGGAATTTCAGCCCCAGCAGCTGGGACTGACCGAATCCAGAGTCTTCATCAGTAACCTGCTGGCACACACTCTCTACACCTTTGAGATCCAGGCGGTCAACGGCGTCACCAACAAGAGCCCGTATCCTGCCCAACACGTCTCCATAGACATCACAACCAACCAGGCTGGTGAGTGATTAAGTAAGGGATAATGTACATCCAGCCGGTTGTTATCTCAGAATAAACCCCTTCAGGCTGATACAAGATCCAGGGTCCTGATCCCCCTGTCGGGGTTTATTCTGAGATAACAACCGGCTGGATGTACATTATCCCCGCTTGCAAATTCAAACTAGACGGACATTTATGGGGAAACGGTGCAGTCAAACCACTTATTACACAACATTTCACCACAAAAATAATTAAGGCAATAAAAGAATTTAGACATAAATGTTTTAAAACCTTACCAGTTTGTTAGTTCTCTTATAATCCATTACAGCGTACAAAACAATCGTAGCAAAATGGCAGCAGCTGCGTTTGTATGAAACGAGAGCGAGTCCGCGATACCAGGATGACATAATTAAATAATTGTACACCATTTTGAATCGAGTTTTAATATTTTATTAGCTAAACAAACGCAAAGCTTCCACCAAGAAAAAATCGTTCAAGCAAGAGTACAGCGGCGACTGCTGTTACCCGGATGAGCCTGTGTTATTAGCTTTTACCGGTTGTTATCGAGGGATAACATACCTCAGAATGTCGCGACTGACCAATCAGAATCAAGTATTCCACAGAGCCGTGTAATAATTTATGATAAGATTCTGCTTGATTAAGCAAGCTTATGCAATCAATACAGTCCAACAGAATAACACTGCTGATGATGAACCAGTTTAGACCAGTTTACATTCCACGTTTTACAACGATTAATGCTGATGTGTTATTAGTACAAGCTAGTCAAGATGGTTATGTTGGAGATGCAAGGTCTTGACTGGTTCAGTATTTTTATTGGTTTAACTGGTCTTAATAATTTTTCAATTATTATAGCAATATAATAATTTTTAGTAATAGTATATATTGATAGTATATAATAATATTTTAATCTTTCGATTACTAGTACAAGTACAAAAACATTTTTTGAACATTTTTAAGCAAAGACATTCAGAATGTTTATTTTGGTATTAGTTTTGAACTAATGTGATATGCTTTACCAGTTTTTTTCTTTAAATATTTCTCTTTTTTATTTTAAACCAATACTATTGTGCCAGTAGAATGTTTTTCCCCTTTTTATGTTCTGACACATACTCATACTTATATACTGTACGGTTTGACCAGTTATGTTTCTACTTTCATTATATTTTCATTACCTTCACCAATCTAGTTTCTCGTTTCATTCACGTTAAAAAGGCTCCAAGTGGTGGTTTGGCCTCACTAGTGCTGATGGGAGGATATTAAGAGCGAAGTGTTCAGTTTCAACATTTAGAGCTGCTCGCTGGACTGTGCAGGAAGTCAGAATCGAAAACATCACCTAGTTTGACCTGCGCTAAAAGATATGCGTCCTCATCATTTCCTTGAGAGCTCCTCTTTCAGTTTTTGAGGGCAGCCCATCTTTCTCCACCTCCTTCACTTCCCCTGTCATCTCAATTATCTGCTTTCACTGAAAAGCTCTACAGAAGCATCACAGCAGTTGGTATGTTAAAAGTTTGTGCGGATCTCGCCAGGACGCATTCGTCTGGTTCGGCGCTTTCATCTATATCAGCGGGACCAGTATGAAAAACTGCCTTGATCTTGTCACTGTTCCTTAATACATTCAGCCCTGAAATGAGGGCACCCAAAACTGTAGCGCCAAGAGTTTAGCGGCTTCCATCGCGGCCCACTCCCAGATCAAAGTTAACGCTTGTGGATAATTTAGCGTGTGGGGGAGATTTTCATCCTTAAACTGTGGAAACATTCAGTCCCAGCTATGAGAACAATTTAAGTTTCAATGTACGGCAGCATTTCGTTCCCTTTGTTCGTTTGGTTCTTACACAACACAAGTGAAAATTTAAGTGGTACTCACTCATGCTGAAGCACTTCCTTTGTGGTTGCTAAAGTTTTCTGAGTGGTTTTAGCACATTCAATTCAAAAGAGCCTACCCAAATATAATATTCTAATCTCTAGCTATTATTCAGGTCCATCTGATTTGCTTAAAGGACAACTCTCCTCAACAAATTACACAATTTGAGGTTCATGTGTGGAACTTGAGCATTTGATACTTTGTTTTACGTTTGATCAAAAAATAAAACACTTCGCTCTTCTTTGAAATAGAAAAAAGATCTTTCTTTCTTTCTTTCTTTCTTTCAATGAAAGTCAGTGTTTTCGAAATATCTCTTTTCTGATATTTTGAAGAAGATATTTCTTCAAAATATCTTCTTTTTGGGTGAACAACCCCTTCATACTATACTTTCAATGGAAAGTGATACAGGACAAGAAACATTTTTTTTTCTTTTATCAAAATAATATTTGTTAAGTATTTTATATAGTATATAAAAAGTATCTTTGTCTTCGGTTAGGTTTATAAAGTATTAAAATTAGGCTTTTTTATTATTAATGAAAAAACGACAATTTAACACCGATATAAAAACTAGAGATGTGCCAATACTGAATTTATCTGCCGATATTATTCAGAATGATATCTGCCGATACCGATAGTTGGATTTTCTTAAGGAAAAAATCTCTACAGCCATCTATCACATTTAAAAGCGTCAAAATGGCAGGTACAGGATTTGAAAGATGCAACTTTAATAAACAAATAAATAAACATATTTAGGAAGGATATTGTTGTAGCATGTGCTAAAAACAAAGTGTCTCCCTCTGTCTCTTGAGGAAAAGGAGAAGAGCGAATGTGTTTGGGTTTGTTTGGATGTGTGAAGACTCCGTAGAGTCAGAAACAGTCGGTTAGAAGCCAAATGCAGTACAAACCTGCCAGCAGCGATATCTTAACATAGCTCTTCTGTTCTGTTGCTCTCTGTAGATTAGAAGCTTCGTTTTGGATTTGAGGCTGATTTTTGCTCTTATGTTTTAAAGTAGTGTCAGATATCTAAGATTCAGCTGCCTGAAAATAACAGGATGTGGAATATTGTTGGTGTTTGTAATATTTTTGTTTACCTCCCTTGATACTTCATGGTTTAAAGGCATGCCGATGATGAAGGGGTTCATCAAGGGACCTGCTGTTGGTTTGTTGATCAGTTAAAGCATTTAAATAAGGTCTGAGATTTGTTTTTGTCTTTTGTAATGATATAGGAAATCTTGGTGGGGGGGATTGTGGGAAATTATTATTACAAGAATAAGTCTAATTCTGGCATCTCTTAAGACCTGTTCACACCAAGAATGGTAACTGTAAAGATAACTACAATAACTATAATAGCATCAATATATATGGACAATAACTTCTGTTTATTATAATCATGCATTGCAGTTATGCCATCTGCCGCTTTAAATGCTCAAGCTTTTCTAAGTCAGTTGGATTCTGATGGGAAAAAACTGGATGATCGTTTTAAATGTGATTCCAACAATTTCATTTCTCTGTGTCGTTATCGTTATTGGTACAGTTGGTTATTGTTATTTATATTGTTATTATCCTTGGTTGTAACGATCCTTATCTCACTCACTTTGTACCAAACCTGTTTGATTTTCTTTCCTCTGTGGACTATTTTCATCCTCTTTTCCTGAAGCTTTCTGAAAAAATTCTCAAAACACCATAAATGTATTACAAAAGTGGTTCATATGATTTGTGCACTATATTCCACGTCTTCTGAAGCCATTCAGTATCTTTGTGTTAAGAATTCAGCCCTCAATTCCAGTCATTATTTACAAAAAAATATTATTATTCACCCTAGATGTAGCAAAGTTTGTTTTGTGAATGAATCAGTTTTTTTGAGTCAGATCAGTTCAGTGATTCATTCAATGTCTGAAGGATTTGTGCATGAATCAGACTGATTTGAGAACATTATCAGTAAATAAATGTAAATTTCAGAATTTTCCTCACATTTCCTCATTTGGCTTCAAACAATACGGTTCATGAGTCATGTGGATCACATTTAAGGTCTATTTTGTGTTGTTTTGGTGTCCATTCAGTGTAATTCCATGGAAAAAAGCAACCAGCACAGTCTTTTGTGCTCTACGGAAGAAAGTAATATACAGACATTTGGAACGGCATGAGAGTGAGTAAATGATGAAAGATTTTTTTGTTTTCTTCAATGTGAGGTTATTAAAAACAAACAAGCAAGCCCTGTCCAGATTTAAAAAGTAATGCAAAAGTAACGTAACACATTACTTTCCATAAAAAGTAACTAAGTAACGTAATTAGTTACTTTTTATGGAGTAACGCAATATTGTAATGCATTACTTTTAAAAGTAACTTTCCCCAACATTGGAGGTGTTGTTCTTGGCTGTGTTGCCTTTTCAAGCGAGTTCTTCAGTACTCAGTGTCTATTTTTCGCTTTGTTTTGCAAAGGGAAACTATAACTGTTTCCTCTTATACTGTGATTAGTCCTGTCTCGATCACCTGATAGTTTGCTTGTTTTGATCCAGTCTAATTGGAGTTAATTGGCGTAATTGGTGCTCCGGTGTGATGCTTGTTTCCAGCTGAACTGAGCCGTTGAGCAGCAGTTCAGACATGACTGCACACGATCTGCAGCAGAGTGTCGTGTAATCGCTCCTCTCGTGACGCTGGGAGTCAGAGCAAACAAACAAAGAGATCATAACACGGAATCAGACACCTGCCGAGTTTTCCTCCTTCTCCTAAATGTACAAGAGCAGAACGACGAGGTAAATAGAACTGATTAACAGGCGGCTCTATTGGCTGCCGCTGGGCGTGTATGTGTGACAGGTAAATGGTGCTCTTGACAGATAGATGCTTAAGAGCCACGCTCTCAGTTGTTATCGTTTTGGAGACCGTAATGTGTCTTTTGCCATTAATGGGCCCTTCCCGTGCGGAGGGGTCTCGGAGGTAAGCTGTGATTGTGTTCTTGTACTTGAATGTAATGCCCAGTGGGGGTAAAAAGAGACTTAATGCATCAGGGGAAGTAATGCATATGCTCAGTCCTGGGGAGGTTATTAAAGGTTTTTAAAATAGGCTTAATTAATTAAAGCTCAATCAGGAATTAATTTCATCCTTGAAAGCTGGCTGAAAGAGGTTTTCAGTAGAGCCGGTTTGAAAAAGTACAGTTCAGTGATTTTGTAGAGCAGCTCTGTATCTCAGCTGGATTTCAGGGACTGTTTGGGGGAAACAGTAAGATTTTGGTGAAGAGAATCTGTTCAAAATTTGTAGAACAAAGAGTAAGTTGTGTGTAGTGTGTGATCTCCTTGGCTTTTGTGGAATTACAAAAAAATAATGACTGTTTTCAAACAGGTTTCTCAAACACATCATCTATTGATTGCTGTGTTCATACTTTACCGCCAATGGGACATAATACAGTTAAAGAGACTAATATTTTCTTTTCTTTAATATTTTAAACTATTTGTTTGTTTAAAAAAAATTAAAATTAAAATTTAAACATGTATTTTTTTATTAAAAGTAAACAAATTTGTCTTGCATCTTCATTTAGCTTTATAAAGTATTGAAATTAATATTTTATAAAAAAGTTAAAAAGAACAGCATTTATTCAAAATAGAAATATTTCATAATATACACTACTGTTCAAAAGTTTGGGTCGGTACATTTTTTTTCCTTTCTTTTTTTTTTGATTTTGAAAGAAATTAATATTTTTATTCAGCAGGGATGTGTTAAATTGATAAAAAGCAATAGTAAATTCTTATATTGTTGGAAAAGATTTCTATTTCAAATATATGCTGTTCTTTTTAACTTTATATTCATTAAAGAATCCTGAAAAAAGTATCACAGGTTCCAAAAAAAGCAGCACAACTGTTTCCAACACTGATAATAAATCAGCATATTAGAAAGATTTCTGAATGATCATGTGACACTGAAGACCGGAGAAATGTCTGGAGTAATTGCTGATGAAAATTCCTTTGCATCTCAGGAATTAATTAAATTTTAAAGTATATTATAATAGAAAACAGTTATTTTAAATCGTAATAATATCTCACAATATTACTGTTTTATTATATATGCGAATGCATGTATTTTTATTATAAATACTGTATTAAAAATAAATGCAGACTTGGTGAGCATAAGAGAAGGGGAAAAAAAATGTAAAAAAATCTTACTGATTCTAAACTTTTGAAAGGCAGTGCACATATACATACAACAATTCAAAAAGAGAAAATTAGAGAATATAAGATAAGGAAGAAAAAAACCCTGTTGATATTTATTTTAGAATTCAACAGCTAAATATTGTAAAAACGTCTGTCTGTAACAAACATAATGTCTGTTTAAAAAAAAAAAAAAAACTAGCTGATAAATGATAAAGCTAGGATTAGCTAATGGTTCATCAACAAGAAAAAAAAAAACAGGCTGATATTTCCCCACAAAGCGATTGAGATGAAAAATGTCACCGGGGTCTTGATGGCGACTGTGGTTATTTTCAGCGTAACGGGTCAAGTGCTGAACTGGGCTTTTTATTCACCCAGAGGCACCTTGTGTTTCTTTATGGGTTCAGTGGTTTGGAGAGGAAAACACCCAGCGAGTGTTTGGCATTTACAGACTGCATTCGGTGCTATTGGTCTGGGCACATACAGCAGGACAGGTGGGGTGGGAGTAGGAGCTGACCTTTCAGATGCATGGAGGGTGTAGTTATTGCACATTATATAGTCTGCAGGTTGCTATTTGTCAACTTTTCAAAGCTTGTGTGCAACACAAAAGCACAACGTCCTTGTTTCCACAGCTAAAGTGAAGAAACGCGTCCTTATAGTGTCCACAAAACTCGCGAATGGCTGCTGGGAACATCGGTAAAGACCCAGCTGCCTGGGCACCATCTTATCTTGCAGTCTGTCCATTCATCTTAATATTACGTTTCATGCGTATTTGGAGTCAGTGTCAATTAGAAATAATTGCTAAGGACATATGACAGGCTAATCAATGTGTATCACAGTATGTAGAGTATCTCATTTCCTGCACGAAGAGAAAAACTGATGAATTAATCGGGTTGTGAAAGTGGTTTTTAAAAATGTATGGTACACTGGGGGATTGTTACTGCAGTTATGGATTTTTTAAATCTATAAATCACGGCTGTTGAAAAGAGATTTTTTTCTCCAAACTGTTCTCATCTGAGAGTGACTTGAGTGTTGACAATTATATATACATATAAATAAAGTCTGTGTGTGCATGTATATATGTGATATATATATATATATTGTAGCACTCCACTACGGGAAAAGAGGAGAACCGACACGAAATGCAGTAAAGCGCCACCCTGAAAGGTGTCTTTATTCAAGCAGTGTAAATTTTAGGTGCAATCAAACTCAGTCTCTGTGTCTCGTGCAGGTGAAGAATTATAAGGTGAGTAGAGCAGTTCCTCCTGGCTCAGACCAAGACTTGGTCGCCAGGGAGGAACTCCCGGGGCTGCGCTGGCCAATCGTAGAGTCGCTGCTGGATGCGTTGGGATTCAAATAGGTGCTCTTTAATCAGAGGCATTACCCGTTCAATTCTTTCTTTCATCTCTTTGACATGCTCAACCACAGTACGATGTGGGGAGGGTTGTTGTTCCCAGGCCTCCTTGGCAATGTCCAGCAACCCGTGGGGTTGTCGTCCAAACAGCAGTTCAAATGGGGTAAAGCCGGTGGAAGCTTGGGGCACTTCTCGTATCCCAAAGAGCACATAGGGGATCATTCTGTCCCAATCACGTCCATCCTCAGTCACTACCCGTTTTAACATTTGCTTTAGGGTTTTATTAAAGCGTTCAACCAGGCCATCTGTCTGGGGGTGGTACACTGAGGCGCGGAGCTGTTTAACTCGCAGCAACTTAAACAGGTCGGCCATGATCCGGGATACGAAGGGGGTGCCCTGATCTGTAAGAATTTCAGAAGGAATCCCCACCCAGCTGCAAAGGGCAAACAATTCCTGGGCAATGGTTGCGGCAGTGGCTCGTCGAAGTGGAATGGCCTCAGGATAGCGGGTGGCATAATCCACCAGGACCAGAATGTATTCGTGGCCCCGTGCAGACTTCGGCAGGGGCTCCACGATGTCCATCCCAATGCGGGAGAATGGCACCTCTATTACCGGCAGTGGAATCAGGGGGGCAGGGGCAGGTTTCTGGGGTGCAGTACGTTGGCATATTGCACAGGCTTGGCAGAACCGCCGCACTTCAGAATTCATCCCAGGCCAGTGGAAGCGGTCTCTTATCCGCTGCAAAGTGTTCTCTCTGGCCTCTGTCAAGAGGGCTCTGGAGTAGTCTGCACGAAGACGCATCAGTTCCTCAGCTACCTGATTTTCCCCCCCACCAAGCCGTTCTGCTAATTGCTGCTGCCGCACCGACACTTCAGCAAGATGACGGATTACCTCCCCCACACTGGGAACAGAGGCTGCCTCGCTGGGTTCCTCGTGTCTGGAGTCTCCGGCCCGCATTCTCCACCAGTGTAACACTCCACTACGGGAAAAGAGGAGAACCGACACGAAATGCAGTGAAGCGCCATCCTGAAAGGTGTCTTTATTCAAGCAGTGCAAATTTTAGGTGCAATCAAACTCAGTCTCTGTGTCTCGTGCAGGTGAAGAATTATAAGGTGGGTAGAGCAGTTCCTCCTGGCTCAGCAGAGAGAGAGGGGGGGGGAGTTAGCCAAATAATCAACCCTCGCTTGAGGCAGTCAGTCGCTTTCTAGATAAAGAAAAGACACAGAGGTTAGCCATGCACCCACTGAGAGTCCATACTACTCCCCTTTCCTCTTCCTTGCTGGCGTTTATATTTCCCTCTAAGTGATTGCCTCATTGTCGTCAGCTGGGATCGCCAGGTGTCCTCCATAATTAGCGTTGCCAGGGGTGACGAGTGGGGAGCAAGCACCATCTCGTCACAATATATATATATATATATATGCATGCTGCTTTATTATTTAAATATTATGTATTATTTAAATATTGTTATTTATACTATATTCTAATTTATATTTAACTAATTGTATTTAATGTTATTGTTACTTTTTTAAATATTATATTTTAATATAAAATGTTTCATTGTAATAATTTTTAATCATAAAAAAATATATATATTTAGTTTACCTTTTGGATCCCACTTTATTTTATTATGGTATGTAATTTGTGTTTTTATTTTAGTCCAAAGCTAATATAATATATAGTATAGTATAAAATAAAATAAAACAAAATAAACACATACTTCTTGTGTTAGGAAGAGAGGAATAGAAAGACAAAAATCATTTGCAAAGACTACAGGATATAAAACCCGTGACCGCCAGCCCAGCGGCTCTGAAGGGTTATTAAACTCCCAGACTGGCATCTGGACTGTGTGTCTGGTGATTCCCTCATCAATATGGCTGATTTAAAAGTGTATTCGAAACCCATCCCCAACTGGACACAAAACTGGATGAAGGGCACACTGTTCCTATAGTTTGAGTGCTCAGTTCTAGATTCAAAAATGGTAATTCTGTAGATAAATCATCTACTCAACCTCATGTCACTCCAAACAATGGAAGCAAGTGGTGACCAGTGGCTTTGAAGCCGAAAAAGAACAAGAAAGCGCCATAAAAGTAGTTGTGCATTATGTTCCAAAGCTGCTGAAGCTATACAATATTTAATACTAAAATTTAGGTCATTGTTCATTGAAATTTTTGTCTTTCTCCTAGAAACTTACTATTGAGCTTTTCTGAACTATGTCTTATAGGATTATAAAGAACATTGAGTACAGGATCCACTGTGACACTAAAAGGAACTTTCATATTTTGTGTATGTTATGCTTTATGAGTTAAAATGTACCTTATTAATTTCCCATAAACCTGAGACAACTTTAATGCTTTTAGATTACCGTGCTCTCTCTCTCAGTCTAATTTGGTTGTTTCCCTAAACTCTGTAAGACGTAATGATTCATTTCAGTCATTGTCTCCTGTCTGCCAGCCCTCCAGGGTCAGAGGAACGCTAAACGTCCATTTAGAGATGCGAGCACGTCTGTACATCTCTCCAGCACACTGTGAAAACAGGACATTTGATAATGTTTGTGCTGAAAGAGCGTGGGAGTGTTTGTTGTTTTCAAGCACTAGCCATTTGGAGACTTAAAGCTGCTTTCCAGCCTCCTGTACTGTAGGTTTTATTGTTATTTATTTTGAAATAACGTCTTTTTCTCTGCTTTGGGAAACCGGATTGTCAGCAGTCATTTCATCTGATGGCTTGTTCCTCCCAACTTTATAAGCAATTCCATTTCAGACACTTTTTTCATAACTGCTGTACTTTATCCCCATGATGCACCAAACAGGAAGCCGAAGGTTATCAGCAATGTTTCATCTTTATTTTTTTTATTTTTTTGTCTTTGTCGTTTTTTGGCACTCCCAACACTTGTATGAATCCATTTACCATGTGGTGGATTCTGGGATGTGTGTTATTTATATATGTATTTGTCCCTTTCTTTCTTTCTTTCTTTTATATGTGTCACCTTTATATGTGTGTGTGTGTGTGTGTGTGTGTGTTTACATAATTGTAGGCATTTCATTCAGTACAATGGTATATATCGAAGTGTTGCGGTATTGCAATCTGCACCATGGTACTACTACGGTACTTTTCTATAAGGCTACTCTCTTTTAATCTCTCGTTCAAAGCACAAACCACAATCGCTCCATCGAGACCAAGCTCATAGACCAGTGGTTACAAAACCAATTACCAGCAAACACTGTTCCCATGAGCCACTACAGTAAACTCTGGAGAAGAACAGAACATAAACCAGCTGGAGAAGATGCGAGTTTTGAATCCATTCATATAAACAAGAGACATTCACACAGGAGATCAATAAATCTCCGATCAAGTGCGGAGGAAATTAATTTTGAAAGTTGCTCTGTGCTGTGATTGCTATAAGACTCACTTTATTTAATAGTAACGGCAGTGCAGCCATAAACAGAAACAGATCCTCTATATTTGATTAGCATCAACTAACCACAGCAGACATGCTGTAAACATCATCACCAAAATGCAGAACGAACCGCTGACACTATGTTTTTGGTTAATATTATTCTTTATTAGATTTATGTTTGTTGAATATGATATTGTGTTGGCAGAGGGCAAGGATCTGAGGTACACAAAATGAGTATGCTTGAGGAGAGAAAGAGTGAGACAGAAAAGTGTGGGGTGAGTTGTATTCAGCAGTCACTTAGGCGGGTTTTATGGGTCTAGTACATACTATCAGTGTCTGGATGACAGTCACACCCTATCAATCTCTTCAAGACTCTCTCGCTCTTTCTCTCACTGCCTGTATGTGTGTGTGTCTGTGTATTCATGGCCAAGGGAAAGTGCAGAAGCATCTTGTTCAGACTGATGGAGCAAGTGCAACCGTTTTGTAAAGTAACACCTACTTTTTAACAACGCCCAATCAGTTCCTGATGGATAAAATGAAGACCTGAGGTCCGTTTGTCTCATTTAATGTCCTGTTTCAGATAAATGTACAATATTTCTCAATTTTAATTGATCTTCATTTTGATGAAACAATATTGATTCTTATCAATCTATGCTGTTTTCATTTGATGCATGAAAAAAAAAACCGTCACTAAGCATTATTTGTAGCGTGCTTCACCTCTAATAAATCACAGTAAGCTTTGTGCTTTGTTACTTTTGATATGAAACAAAGTTGAAATCCTCAATTTTAAATTCTCAAATTTTTCAATTCTCTCTTCAATTTTATTATGAAATTCAAATAATACATACAGTTGTGGTGCTCTTTAATGTGACATGACAGATAGCTATAGTCGCCTCAGTTTAAGCAGCACGTAAACTGATCATCTCTTCCTCTTTGCTACAAGTTACAACACAAAAAGAACATGAGTGAACATCAGAAGGAATGTTGAAAGATATACTACAACCAAAATATATCATGTCTGCAATCACTCAATCAGTGATTCAGCAGTGAAAAGAGGTCAATAAAACAGCTTGTAAACAATGTCGCGTAATATTACTTCTACCTCAGAAAAGCAGTTTAATTAATGTAATATATTAATATTATAGTAATGTTCCAACTGACAGAGTTTACTGTATAGTAGAGGTGCACCTATACTGAATTTCGCTGCCAATACCGATAGCCGATTATCCAGAATATCTGCAGAAACCGATGCCGTTACTGACAGTTTGATTTTCTTAAGGAAAAAAATCTCATTTAACCAATGCTGTAAACTAAACAGGGAACCCTCTCATTTGGTACATGACTATAATATTAAAGGTTAAAATGAACAACAGAGCTATTATATTCAACTGCTATTTGTTTACAGATATCATAATTACACAAATAAATATTGAAATGTCTGTATACAACTCAGTTGCACATAACATAGTATTCTTAAATACCCGTCTTCATGCCAGATTTATTCAAACATACGTATATAATAAGTTATTGTCACAATAATTTTGACAGCCCTAAATTCAACACGAGATTTTATTATTTTCTGCCGCTTTTTGGTTGACAGGATATAATCGCCCCCCTGGTAATGAAAAATATTGCTTTTATTGGCCGATACTGATTACTGGCTGATACATCGGTGCATCTCTGGTTTACAGCATTAATTTTTTTCCTTAAAGAAAAAATGACATAATATACATGATATAGCCGTAGCTCCACCCCTTTTCAGCACAGTGCTCGTTGTCTTCTGTCTTCCGTTTACATTTCCACAGCATGAAGGTAAGATCTTTGCGGATTAATGAATGAGCCGCTCATTTTAAAATCGTATGATCCTATTTCTTATGACACCAATGCACACTTTTGTTAACTCTACAATAAGTAAGTGAATTGCTCTTCAACAGCAATGCTATAGAGCTACTGCAAAATCGGAAGCTTAAAGATAAAATTCTAAAGATGGCTGCGCACTTCTTTCTGTCGCACATACGGTATATGTCCAAATTAATCAATGCTGAATTTAAATTGGAATTGAATCAAATTGCAAGCTCATGAATCAAAATCAAATTAAATTGTGATGTTTGTGTCATTACTAGTAAATGCGGCATTTTGTTCCCTTAGTGAAAGAGCAAAGACCCGTGGAGAGTGGTGTGGTAGTTGTCTGGCTCAAGAAAACGTTGTTTAGAATTCATCTGCTGTATCTTGCTCTTGTCTTTTTTGCTTTGTCTCTCGCTTACGTGTGTTTGGCAGGGAGAGTGACTGTGATTTATGTTGAAGCAGTCGTCCTGTTGAGGACCAGAGGCAGAAAAGAAGAAGAGAGGAATACATGTGGATGGTGGGAGATGAGTTGAAGGGGGAAGAGGGTGATGAGAGGAGAAGAGTCACAAATCTTTGTCAGGATGGAGGATTCCTGTACACCAATTATTATATTTATCTTTTATATTTTGCAATTAATATTTTTATTTAACTTTTTTTATAAATGTATTTATATGTATTGTAATGTATTAGTATTATTATTATTATTATTTTCTAAATATGTCAAATGTGGCAGTGGGTGTTCAGTAAAAATTGCAGGAAGAGTCAGTAACTGTGTGTGTGTGGATTTATAAGGAAGGGAATTGGAGCTTCTGCTGTTCCTTAGATAAGAAAATTAAAAATTGATCTCAAGAGTTCTCTCCCTCACACACACACACAGTGAGGCTGGTAATCTCAGTTCTGCTACACAATGTGTGGAATGGTAAATAACTGCTGTGTGTATGCTTGTGGTGTGTGTGTGTGTGTGTGCGTTTAGAAGGTGGATCCTCTCCCAACATGTAGATACAAAAACTGCAGAAAAGCAATTTCAACTCTCTCAGCCTCTCTGCAGCTGTGTGTGTGTGTGTGTGTGTGTGCGCGCACTGCCAATAATTGCTAATGTGGAGCAAAGACAGGCAACAGAGCATGAACGAGAGAGCGAGAGAGAAAGACTCAGAGGCTGTGGTTCAGAGCAGGGTGACACTTTGCTTGAGTTACCATTTTAAAAGCATCAGATGGAAGTCTGGATGAAGTATAGAGACAGGCTGAGAATGCTGGAGAAGATATTATATCAGTAGCCTGTGAGCATCTGTCTTGAATGTTCATATAAGGGTGTCTTATTCACAATTTTATATAGATTAAGTATATTTCTTTATATTTTAAAAGTATTGTAATTTGAGTATTTTAAAATATTATATATTATTATTCATATTATGTATTATTTATATTTTTTATTTAATTGTATAATATGTCATATTTATTTTATTTATTTATTTTTACTTTTTTAATATTCTGATTGTTTGCAATTATTTTTTGTTTACATTTATAATGGTGAGGACTGTAATCTAAATTAATTTTGATTAATATTACCACTGTTATTCAGTTTAGTAGTCTGTCATTATAGGTTTCTAATGATGGATTTATAAAACTTTTGTTTTAAGAATCTTAATTTTAACAATCTTAATTTGTTTGTTTCCCTTGAGAGAGAGAGAGAAAGTAATAGGAAATGATTTGTCTGTTTTTGATGTGTGTGTGTGTGTGTGTGTGTGTGATGTTTAGCAGGTGCGAATGTGTATGTGTGTGTGTAGTCGCTTGTGAGACATCCGTATGCTCACTTCAGTCTATTCACCCGTGAAAACAGGCTGTATGTGATGTTACATCAGCTGAGCGTAGAGTTGTACCACTTTGACGAAGCAAAGTAGAACAGGAAGCAATGAGGGAGGGGAGAGAGAGAGAGGGGGAATTAAATGGCCAGTGGGTTAATTTAGAGGCTGTGCATGTTCACTCAGGTGTGTCTTCCTTAAAGACAGAGAGGCCAGAAACACACTGTAGGCAATCAGAGCACTTGAACTGAATGGGCTTCCATTGCAAAGGGCACATTCTCACAAAGCTATTAAACAATGCCAATCAGCCTCTCATCTGACTCTTTCATCATACTGTGTGTGTGCGCGCTTCATTTCTGAAAGTGGCAGATCAATTCACTAGCTAAGTACACACAGCGGGGAAGATGGCTGTTTGGAATGATTTTTTTCACTTGGTTTTCCTTCTCTCTCTTTTGCAGCTCCGTCCATTGTTCCCATAATGCATCAGGTCAGTTCGACGATGAAAAGCATCACGTTGTCATGGCCACAGCCTGAACAGCCCAATGGAATTATTCTCGATTACGAGCTACGTTACTATGAGAAGGTAAGACATGCAGGTTTGCTGCATTGGAGGAAAACTGCTTACTGCTCTTTTGTCTGGATTCTTCCTCAAGGTTTTTCCAATGTTCTTCACATGTCGAGTTTCATTTGAACACTTTTAATGCAAGATGCAATTTTGTCAAATTGAAGAAAGTGCGAGTCAAAGGTCTACTTCATTGTAGAATTGATTCATTTCATTGAACTAGTTGAAGGTAACTTCGATTTTGGCAACTAGGAAATGTTCTGTCATTTGTTTGTCCCCAAAAATTTTTTATCAGCTATTTCAGTGAAGGGACATCTCACAGACCCCGTTGTGATGTCATCATGAGGAAGTGAGGTACAGTGGGTTGCTAGGCGACAGCATTGACGGGCGGGTGGTGGGGTTCAGTTGTTTCGCTGGCCGGTTCTTGCAGAGAGATGCTGAAACACAGACCCTCTCACACCAATTACACTTAATGATTATATGTGTGTGTGTGTGTGTCCCTGTTACACTTAATGTTGTCACATTTTCCTGGGTAAATAAATATTACATAAAAAAGAGAACAAATTTAATTATATTTTGTATTTTATTAATATTGTTTTGTATGTTATTTAATATTTTTTAAGAGTCACAAATCTTTGTCAGGATGGAGGATTCCTGCCAGCTGTGAGGACGAAACTGCTGGATTTTTGGCAGACACATGATAAACGCAAACACACATTCAACCAGCATGGAGTGATAAATATTCAGACTTTGAGAAGTATTAAATCAGACATTTACTCAGACATTTATACTAAGTTTCCATGAAGCAAAGCAATGGCTGAATGCAAGATCAACAACCAGGCAATTGTGCTGTAAGAAAGGAATGATTTTAATCCAGTCAAATTGTTCCAGATCAGGTTCTATCTTGCAAAATACAGTAAAAACTAAATGTATTTATTTATAAATACTGTAATAAATGTTCATTGTTTGTTCATGTTAGTTAACTTAAACGACACCTTATTGTAAAATGTTACCAATGATTCCAGAGCCTCCCCTTCTGCCTCACACACACACACACACACACGCTCCACAGACGCTCCACAGACATCACCCCTTTTAGAGACATCATGGCAGAGCATGATTGACACACAAAATAACGCACATATACACACTCTCGTCAGCAGTTATGCCTATATTCCCTGTCTGATGTTCCTTTGAAATGTTGCCGTCATATATATTTATATATATATATATA
>NW_015648725.1:251980-259425 GCF_001515625.1 Sinocyclocheilus rhinocerous | reverse complement strand
GCTGTAACTTTACCTGCGGGTGTCGCTGTTTGACAGTGTTACTTTATAAAAACGAGTGACTTTTAGACTTTTAATGCCATATTTAGTAATATTTGCGATGTATGTTTGTAATATCGATTATTTTCTCATCCAATTTTTTGAGGAGACACTGCCTCCCTCGCCTCCTCTGAGGAAACGCCCCTGATATATCTCCACTTGGCTGTCTGGCATCATGTACTCGGCCACTTTCAAACAATATTTTCCAGCCCTCCATACACATACAGACAGATCCGTATATTCAAAGCTGTCTGTACATTATGAAGGGCTGTAGTAATATTCCACACACCGCTGTCATACAAACACATTCAAGTGACAGCCTTTACATCAGCTATTCGAGATCAGCTTTTCTATAGTGCATTAGAAAAGTGGCCATAAGAAGTCAGGTTTAGAGTGAAGTAATCTGTTACTAATTATTAATATGTTGATTATTTTAGATTGTTGGATGGTTTTACTAATTAATTAGACTGAACAGCCATACAGTACTCATTACTTATGTTCATAACATAAAACATAAGTTACCTGCTGTTGCTGTACTTCAGTCTCTGTGCATTAGTTTAATCTTGCTGTCAAATGCATGGACAGATTGTTTGATTCTTATATTGAGGTTGATATGGGTTTTTATATGGGCAAAACGTTTGGATTTTAAAGTCTGATTGGACACTTAATGTTTAAAAAATCTATAAAAACGCATTTTATTTTATTTTATTTTGTTTTATTTTTCCACCCAAATACTCCAGTCCTCAGTGTAATGAATATAAAGTTTTTATTTGAAACATAAATCTTTTGTAACATTATAAATGTTTTACTGTCTCTTTTGATCAATTAAATGTGTCCTTGCCTAATAAAAGTATAAAACAAAATGTAAAAAATCGCACTGACCCCAAAATTTTGAACGGTAGTGTATATGTGTGTGTGTATATATTATTCATTATTATTAATATTAATTATTCTAGAACATAATGACCTAATGAAAGTGCATTACAATAATTGTGATTCACTTAATTTTATATCACCAGCAAAATCATTGTAAATATATGATGAATACACAATATATCACGCAGCCTCAACCTCAATTAGCAGCCAAATCAAAAAAAGCACACTAATTTTTAGCAAATCGTTATTTGGATTTTTTTTTTCTAGTTTAAATTAAGCATTGTTCATCAAAGCCTATTTTGCTAGTTGCTCCACCCAGCACTGATTAGTAGAAACCGAAATTTGTGAACACATGCACTGACTTTTTTCTGTTCCATGTAGTGACTGAAGTCTGCTAACACTGAAATGCTTATTTCTCTGGAGGACAAATCTTTGACTATTGTCTTTTCTGCAATGATGTTTGGCGAGATAAATGAGCTGCGTCATGAAAATTGGTTTAATCAAAAGCTCGGGGATAATAATATCTATATCCGGGATAATTCTCTCCTCTCGACAATAGTTTACTCAAATGCAAATAGCACAAGTGCAGCACTTATTTCCTTATAAATATGCATGTCATATAATCATATGCTGATTTATAAAACAGGCGAGAAGGAAAAAGGTACTTCAGAATCAGACACTGTACAGAAAATATCATTAATTCAGCTGTCTTTTGGGCATGAAAACAGCGATGTGGAAAGTGCGTTACAATGCGTGTTTGCGGTGCTTCAACCTCATCTGCTTTTTAACATCTTATAATTACAATTTCAATTGTGTTTTAACAAATATATTTGAAATATTGGTTTTATAACAGGCTTTTAAAAGGTTGTTTACATGGTTTTGATTAGTAGAGTGTGTAGAAGAAAGTAGCAGAATGATGGTGGAAAAGTGTTCAGACAGCAGTCGCAAAGTTGCAATGTTTATGAGCTTGTATTGGATTGCTTGATAACAGGCCACGCCTACTCTACAGCTTAATGAACCAATCAGTGACCAGTTATACTTGAAAAACCATATACGCTTAATATTTATTAGAATATATACAATTATTATTTATTTTTTTAGTTTAGTTTTTAATAATAATAATAATAATTATTATTATTATTATTATTATTAGTTCAACAGTAGAAAATGCTTCCCATATATTTTATGTTATGAATAATTGTATCATTTACTGTTTCAAAATATATAGACAATAAATTGGGCATCAAGTGGCATCCCAACACAATATTTAACATATGTAACTATTGTATTTATTATTTTATTTTAATATTTAACACATTTAATGTTTAATGTAGTCTGGCTGTATTTTTATTCTTATTCTTTATTTACCAAATATTTACAAATATATATATTTTTGTAAGTGTGACTGGTCTCTGATTGGTTGTCTGAGATGCAGAATGGGTGTGGCCTATTTATCAAGCAATCCATTACAAACTCATATACCAGTTTGAGGAATCATGTTTGCAAATTATGTTTGGTGAAGTTAATGGTACAGAAATGACACACTTCTGCTGTAAAACTATAAAACCACTGTTTAAAAAAAAATGGACAAGGAATGTGGTCATCTGTCAGATTATAAATAATGAAAAAGAGCACCTGGTGAAGGAGTCATATGTGTGAATACATTATAATAGCTCGAGTCGATTTCCTTGCACTGCATCCGTCAAGATGAGATCAGCGCGATTCCGCCCGAGGGTCTTTTTACGGTTCGGTTGACAGCAGGACTGGCAGATGCTTATTCTCTCAGCCACCGTGACAACCTGAGTCCATTTTTCTGGCATGAGATCAAATTCAGTGGCTAAATCAGCACAAATATAAAATGTGGTGGTGCACGCCAGTGGTGGAAAGAGTACTGAAAAAATATACTCAAGTAAAAGTACCATTACCTTCCAAAAAATGTAGTGTGAGTAGAGTAAAAGTACTTGTCCAAAAAACTACTTGAGTAAGAGTAAAAGAGTAGCCTATTTAAAAGTACTCATGAGTATTGAGTAGTGAGTACTGAGCTGTGGATTCTACCCCCTCAGAATAAACGCTGTACACCGCAATTGATACATTTGAAAAACATTGTACATTCTGTAATTCACATTATCTTATTTGTCATAAAGAATGAAGAGTATCTATCATCCAGCAGTTTTAATTTTGACTGCCAACTCTTGAAAATACATCAAAACAGCACAGAAACAGTATTCAGTTGGCCAGCTGTATCGATACTCGTATCGTCAAATCTCTGTGACGATACATCGTCGTATCGATATTTTGAACACAGCACTAACGCACACGCTGCAGGAGAGAACTGTGGGTACGATTTGAAGTTTCAGCTCTGATTGAAGCCATCCTGTCATACGATCGAGTTCCACAGCTGTACATGTATGTGATTATGTTTTACTGCATCAGAAAGGCACTCTGACTCATGTTTCAGCAGCCGCAAAGCCAACATGAACGTGCGTGACTTAGTTTAGACTTCACAAATGAGATTCTTGTAACGTTATACATGCACAGAGACTCTGAATAAGCGAAACGGGGGAGTTTTATCTTTAGATTGTCTTTGGCTATGCAGATTCTGCAAACACATGTTCTCTGTACTTGTAAATGTTGAGTAAAGCAGACATTTGATTGCTTTTCTTGTCTAAATGTTCAGCTAGCGTACAGGTTGCTACAGCCCTGTTCATTATCTTTTCATAACTTCTCTGGTTATCAGTTTTTGGAAACATGTCGAATCTAAACCAGTGGTTCTCAACTGGTGGAACACAACCCAAAAATTTACCACAGAGTGACTTTTGTTGATGGGGTCATGGACAGGAGAAAGAAAAGTTAATAAATAAATTCATTTTGAAATTTAAAGATATTTGTATTATTTTGGTTATAGAATTAGATGTTTCCCATGTATGTTATTATTTTAATTAATAATGTTTTAAAAATTGTATATATAGGTTCATCATTTATTTTATCAAAATAAATAGAATTATCAATCATATACAATATAATACACTTAACATCAAGTGGCGACTCAACAGAATATCATATTTAATGTTTATTGTAGTCAGTTTTTATTTATTTTTCACCTTACATTGTTTTGGTTCTTATATTGTTTGGTTTCCATTTCTGTTATTTCTATTATTATTATTATTATTATTATTATTATTATTATATAAATATTGATATTTTAAATGAAAGGGAATACTGTCCATTTTCTATTATTAAAAAATATGTTTATCAATTATATTGCAATCAAATAATAATAATAATTATTATATTTACATATATTTGGTTATAAAAATGCTTATAAAAGGTAAAAAGTAGGTTTAACAGTTATATTAGAATCTAATTATTATTATTATTATTATTAATAATAATAACAACAACAACAACAAAAAAGAAGAACAACAACAATGTATGATACCAACGAGATTACATTAAACATTAATTATAATAGGCCTACTGTTTTGCCTTGCCTCTTGATAATCCAGTGTTAATCTAAATCCAAAGCAAAACCTTCTGGGAACCACCAGTTTAAACCAATCTCTCCACTGTAACCGTGTCTGGCTGTACTTGCTTACAAGTCCATGGAGGGGTTTCTGTATCTCACCTTTGCCGAGACACTCCACAGAGCATCCCGACTTCCTTCAAAAGAGCTGCAGGCTGCCCCAATATGGCTGCCAATTACCAGCAGAAGCTGTCACTTCCAGTAACATAGAAGGCTACGCTGCATCTCTCATACTAGCTGAGATAACTGCCTGGACCCTTATAGATGTAGTGGTAGTTTTCTGGGACAAGGGTTCACAAGTTTCTAACCTCAATCATCAAGGCTAATGGAGAACCACCGAAGCTCTGGCCCTGTGCCGCCACACTTCCTGTGCTCTCCTAAATGCTGTAGTGTGCTCCGGTAAAATGAAGTCTGTGAGGTCTAAAATCAGCCACACTGAACTCTAAGACCCTGTCCGACATTTACAAACAGATATGGGATGGTAAGTTGCAATCTCATAAAAATGCCGGGTGCATCCGAGCAGTGCCATTAGTTGAATGTGACCGGGCTATTAAAATCATCGCTTGCATAAAACACTCTCTAAAAGCCTTTAGGAAAAGACGGTTCCACTATCGCCATCATATTATGTGGATTATTTACTGCAGTAAAATGCGGCTCTCTAACCCAGAACCCTTCTAATGCTTTGAGATCAGGCACCTGCATGCTCTTACATCTCACCCAGGTCGTCTGTGCTGGTTATCTGAAAGCTGAGGGTCACAGCTTACCCATGTGCAACCATCAGCTTTAGCCCTTCTGTGCTGGAGTGTAAATCTGATCCGATGGAGGGTGTCTTTTAAAGCAGAGGTCTTAAACACACATGACCTGATGGCCGCTACACTGAAAAAAAAAATGGTGTAGAAACAGTTTTCACTTAGAAATGGCTACACTCTTAAGAAAAAATGGTTCTAAACAGTACCAGAAAAGGGTTCTTCGGCTTGTAACAATAGCAGAACCCTTTTTAGTGCTAAATATAACCTTTTTTGTAGGGTTCCATATAGAACCATGCTTTGAAAATGCTATATAGGACCTTATTGGTTTTTATAAATAACCTTTTTAATGATAGTTTTTCATGAATATTACTATGTTAATGTCATTAATATTAGTATTGTTATATGTTATTTATTAATATTGTTTTTTAAATGCTATAAAGGACCTTATTGGTGTTATAAATAACATGTTTAATGATAGTTTTTCATTAATATTAGTATGTTAATATCAAATGACAGTGTTCTAACAACAGTTAATAGTAGAATACATTAATGAATGACAATGGACACGGAACATAAATAAATGCTTAAAGAAATAAAACAAAATAGAACATAAAATAGTGTATTGAAGACCAAGCTCCAGTGAAATATCTTCACAATCCTCTATGATGCCTTTAAGTTAATCATTATCTGTATTTTGGTGTGATTGAGTGGCTGTTTCTCTCTGCAGATGATGAGGTTGTAGGATATGACAGCATCTGAAATGCATAATTGAGTTTAGACTTACAATATGTCTCCTTTCATTTGTTTATGTGAAAACAATTGTTTATGAAGGGCAAAAGTAGTATGTGAGCACTTCACAATGTTAAAAGGAAAAAGTAATATAAAGTCAAGGGATAGCTGGGTATGTTTATGCATAAACCCTAGTAATAAAAAAAATATCAAACAAAATGGACCAAAAATTCAATATCTTTGTGAAGAAAAGGAGAGTATCCTTACCTGAATAACATTGAACATGAATAAATACATAAAGTAAAACACAAAATAAGAACAAAAAAATAGATGTGACCAAGTCCAAGTTTCACTGACCAAGTTTCAGTGAAACAATCACAATCCAATCAATATGATGCCTTAAAGTCCATCATTTTGGTGTGATTAAGTGATACATCTGAAATACACAATTATGTTTAGAGTTACTGTACATTGTGTCCATGTGTTTGTGTAAAAACAATTATGTTTATGAAGGCCAAAAGCAAAAATGGACAGTATGTGAGCCCTTCACAATCTTAAAATAAGAACATGTTTGTTTGGAAGCCAGTTACATTTTTAAAGTTAAACTTGTATTTAAATTGTAAGAATAAAATCATTTACCTGTTGAGGGTGTGTTGACAGTCTGTAGTTGGATCACTGAGCTCCAGAAAATCAGTAATGAGGTGCTTTGTCAGTTACAGATTTGAAAAACCAAAGAGCGGGAATAAAGAACCCTAAACTCTAACACAAAGAACCGTTTCAGCATGAAAGGGTTCTTCAGAATGCTATGGTTCTAAATAAAACCATTACTGCATGTAAAGAACCTTTAAAGAACCATCTTTTTTTAGAGTGTAATAGATTTCACAAACAATTACAAAGAAACCGCAAGTAACACATTGAAATTTTGACGTACATGCTCCAATAATCTGTTTTGTTATTATTGTTTTCAACTTTGAAAAATCATTTTTTACAGTGTTTATTAGGGTCTCTGTGTGTGTGTGTGTGTAAGACATTTATACAAATAAATGCTTGGTGCATTTCTGTATAAATTGTTCATAAATCTATTCTTATTGCTATCAGTTTTGTGTGTGTGTGTGTGTGTGTGTGTGAGAGAGAGATAATATATATGTATATGTGATAAATTAACACAATTCATCATGATAAATGATTCCCTGATATATTGATGTTTAAAGTTTAGGTATATAATATATTGTAATCCACCCCCCACCTCTCTCTCTCAAATTCAAAATTGCTTTATTGGCATGACTGTAAAAAATACAGTTTTGCAAAAGCTTGGAATATATGTGGAGAAACATAATAATAACAATGAAAAGTCCACCCCTCCCTCTCTCTCTCAGTCCCTTTTCTCTGACCTCTGTCTCTCAGAGTTTCATGACACAGAAGATAACTTGTTTTTAAAAGGTCAGGGCTTCCATTAACTGCAATAAGTAGCTGCACGTGTGTGTGTGTGTGTGTGTGTGTGTGTGTGTGTGTGTTTGGTTACAGTCATGCAT
>NW_015648725.1:233866-251844 GCF_001515625.1 Sinocyclocheilus rhinocerous | reverse complement strand
ACAGTCATGCATTTGTGTGTGTGTGTGTGTGTGTGTGTTTTAGCCCAGAGGTAGAGGATTATGAGTCATCTCATATTGGCATCTTTAAAAATACATTATGCTTCATTCAGAATGTCTCTCAGTTAACATGCCAACATTAGTCTTCATAAACAAAACTACAATATTACATTTCTCTAATAGAACGCTTCATGATAACAAGCCCACACACTGCAAAATCATAATCCATAAAAGCCCACATACGCGGTTTGATCTCTGCCTACAGCGCTCTGCATTTCTCCTGTGTTTGCTGCCGCTTTTCCGTTCTCTCTCTCTCTCTCTCTCTCATCTGCAGACACACTGAAAGTGTTCAACACGTAAAGCTACATCCCTACCAATTCTACCACACACTTTGTAAACAGATTTGTTGATTTATAATGGAAGTGAGCTAGTCGCAACAAAACTAGACAGCTCTCGTTGTACATTACAAATGATTATTTGACACAACAAAACTAGAATGTTCCCATTATAATCAACAAGTAATTCATTACAGTGATCTAGTTTTGTCTCAACAGAATTACTTCCATTTAATACTAGTGTATTATGAAAATGAATTTAATTTTCATTCAACGAATTGTAACTTCATTAAATGACTAAAAACATTTTTTGTTGTTTTAAAATTGATTTTTGTTTTATCTCGTCAGCAAATAAATAATTATAATTGGAGTGATCTAGTTTTGCCACATTAAATAATAACTTTGTGATATATATATAAACTTAATTATACATTCATTATCATTTGTAAGTCGCTTTGGATAAAAGCGTCTGCTAAATGACTAAATAAATAAAAACGTAAGTATTACCATTTATTTGAATTAATTTTAGTATAATTTGGAATAAATTGTTAAATATAAGCAAGGCAAGTTTATTTCTATAGCACATTTTAACACAATGGTAATTCAAAGCGCTTTACATAAAAAGGATTTAAAATAATCATAATATAATCACAACAGATGCATAAGAAATAAGAATAAGAATAATAAAAGCAAAATATAAAAATCATTAAATTTAAAGGTTATCCAGTTTGTAATTTGGACTAGCTCACTTTAGCTCTCTTTAGACGATTTTCTATTCTATCTACTTGTTTTTCTTTGTGCGTGTGTGTGTATATGTGTGTGTGTATGTGTGTGTGTGTATAATATATGTATGTACGTGTATATATATATATGTATGTGTGTGTGTTAACACAATGGTAATTCAAAGCGCTTTACATAAAAAGGATTTAAAATAATCATAATATAATCACAACAGATGCATAAGAAATAAGAATAAGAATAATAAAAGCAAAATATAAAAATCATTAAATTTAAAGGTTATCCAGTTTGTAATTTGCTCACATTTAGCTCACTTTCGACTGTTATCCCGAAATTATCTCATGTAGCTCAGTTTGCAAGCCGAAGAAGGAGTATTGGCTCGCAGCTCCACAATGTCTCTCTCTCTCTTTCCTGTAGAACAACACTGCTGCTGATTAACAGCACACACTAGCTCTCTTTAGACGAGCAAAGATGGTTTATATAACAGGCTGTATGATAATGCAATTTAGCATGAACGCACTTACTTCTCGAGTTCTTCTACTAAATTGAGCATTTGTGTCCCCCTTGCACAAGTGTTGCACAATTTTGAGAATTTTCCTCCCCATTCACTTCTTCCTTTTGCGTGATTGCAGCTAAATATTTCTCTGAAGCTGTCAGTATTATGCGGCGTGCGTAGCAGGACGTGAAACCCAGATGTCAGTACAAAAGCGATGCTGTTATTAAAAAGATATGAAACCATGCACAAGGCCAATACAAGGTTTTGTTTCAGTTGAATGAATTCAATCTCGGCGATCTCTCCATGCTGCACTGAATGCAGAGTTGAACCCATAGCTCAACACATACAGTACCATATATATGTATATATGTGTATGTATGTATGTATGTATATGTGTATATGTGTATTATATATTGTTGCTCTTTTGTTAGTTTTTGACTGCTTTTATTGTCCTCATTTGTAAGTCGCTTTGGATAAAAGCGTCTGCTAAATGACTAAATAAATAAAAACGTAAGTATTACCATTTATTTGAATTAATTTTAGTATAATTTGGAATAAATTGTTAAATATAAGCAAGGCAAGTTTATTTCTATAGCACATTTTAACACAATGGTAATTCAAAGCGCTTTACATAAAAAGGATTTAAAATAATCATAATATAATCACAACAGATGCATAAGAAATAAGAATAAGAATAATAAAAGCAAAATATAAAAATCATTAAATTTAAAGGTTATCCAGTTTGTAATTTGGACTAGCTCACTTTAGCTCTCTTTAGACGAGCAAAGATGGTTTATATAACAGGCTGTATGATAATGCAATTTAGCATATTAGAACGCACTTCTCGAGTTCTTCTACTAAATTGAGCATTTGTGTCCCCCTTGCACAAGTGTTGCACAATTTTGAGAATTTTCCTCCCCATTCACTTCTTCCTTTTGCGTGATTGCAGCTAAATATTTCTCTGAAGCTGTCAGTATTATGCGGCGTGCGTAGCAGGACGTGAAACCCAGATGTCAGTACAAAAGCGATGCTGTTATTAAAAAGATATGAAACCATGCACAAGGCCAATACAAGGTTTTGTTTCAGTTGAATGAATTCAATCTCGGCGATCTCTCCATGCTGCACTGAATGCAGAGTTGAACCCATAGCTCAACACATACAGTACCATCTCATAAGACTTCAAAGGATCTCAAAAACAATGTTCTGGGTAACCAGTGAGGTCTGTAATACCGTTCTAATAGCATTTCCATTCATCTTAATGCCATTTGCTCAGCTTGCACAGGATTTCCCCGGAAATATGGTTAGTAATTGTGTAGTTTAGGATCTGTTGCTATTTTTTAACATTTAAAAAAAAAATGAAATAAAATGTAAATAAAATAAATATAATTTTTATGTTTTATTTTTCAATTTATATAAATATTTTCATATTGTACCCCTTTAGAAGGTGCTGGTTCTCTGATGCATGGTGATAGAAGTTGTTTGATAGAGTTGTGAATGTGAACATTGTGATAAAAAGACAGTGTACCATGAAATAATGGCAACAAACATTGAAAGAAATGTACAGTTCAACGAGCGAGATTAATAAACAAAATACTTTTATAAACAGGTTCTTTATTGAATCAAAAATGTAAAGCATGAACAGTGTAGTCTGACTCATGAACAAATGACTAGTTGCTTTTAGTGAATGAGAAACATGTAACACAATTATCTGATTCACAAACAAATTACTCGTATGAACCAGTGCTATTTAATGAATCAAAACCATACATTTCAACCAGTGTACTCCAATCCACAAACAAATGTTTTTTTGTGAACTAGTTGTATTTATGGATCAAAAACGTAAGATGCAATCAGTGCAGTCCGATTCACAAACGACTCCTATGAATCAGTTATTTTTAATGAATCAAAATTCTACATTTCAACCAGTGTTGTCCAATTCACAAACAATGACTCTTATGAACCGGTTCCATTTAATGAATCAGAAATGTACAGTGCAGCAAGTGTAGTCCGATTCACAAACAAACAAATCTTATGAACCGGTTCTACTTAATGAATCAAAAACATACAGTGCAACCAGTGTAGTCTGATTCACAAACAATGACTCTTATGAACCGGTTCTAATTGGTTCTAATTTAATTGTTTTGAATTGTGTTTTTTTTTTTACCTAAACATACAACATGTCTAGTTTAGCTCGATTCCTGAAGCAAATCACACTGTTTTAATCGTTCAAAAAAAAACTACCTCATAAACACTGCCTTGTGTAATTTAATGTGCTATAAAAAAAAATTTTCAAAGCCGTAAATAAAACAAAGATTACTTGATTGGCCGAATATCTCAAGCGTGTGACGGAAATGTTACGCCCCAACCATAATGTGATGATGCCCTGTCAGGCCGGAGCGATAATTCAAAAACATAAAAACCCATTATAAACGAGGCATTCGTTGCATCCAGTGGGGACATAATTATGGATTATAATGACTTATACTGTCTTTTTACGCGTTGCGTTGCATCGCGCCGCGTAAACATAAAACCATGTCTGATTTTGTGATCGGAAAAATTACAAACAACAAGTCCTACTCTACACTGCCCAAAAAACTTGCTTTAAATATAAAAAATATAAAATCTCTTTAAATATAGAAAGCGTACTTACAGTCTGTGAGTCAGAACAGCCGGCATTGTCCTCCATAAAATCTGCTGCAGGAAACTGTATTCCATAGTTGAAGTGTTCTGGAACAGTGTTGTATATACAACTTAACCACTGCTTTCTAGTCGTGTCCATTTTTGGAAGGCCAAACAAAGTAGTATTGTGGCCAGCCTAAGGCACACCTGTGCAATTATCATGCTGTCTAATCAGCATCTTGATGTGCCACACCTGTGAGGTGGATGGATCATCTTGGCAAAGGAGAAGTGCTCACTAACACAGATTTAGACAGATTTGTGAACAATATTTGAGAGAAATAGGCCTTTTGTGTACATAGAAAAAGTCTTAGATCTTTGAGTTCAGCTCATGAAAAATGGGGGCAAAAACAAAAGTGTTGTGTTTATAATTTTGTTCAGTGTATATTTTACAAGAAAATATCTGTTTCAGTCTACTTAAAAAAATCATGTTTATTTCGGCATGTTTCTTTATAATTATTTGTGAAATGTACCTATTTATTCATTATTTACAGTAAATCCTAAACAATTTTTTTAATTCAGTGATTCAGCCATCAGAAAGAGTATATCTTGATAAATGCCCATATAAATCAAAATTAAGAACATAATCGAATCAGTGAATCAGCCTTAGCAGTAATGCAATTATATTCTCTATAAGTAATCTTCCCTAGTACAGTCTTTGTGTTTCATAGGTCTTACCAGGTGGTGTTGCCATCCTGCAAGCAGAGGTGGCATGTGCCACCCAATTGGGGGAAGTGGCGCTTTGCCACGGCCAGCCATGCCATGTTCACTGAAGGATGTTTGAGATGGTGTGTGTGTATGCGGTCCATGGTCCATTAACAGAAGGACTGATTTGACACCAGCCCCGTCCCCCTGTTTGTGTTACGTCTATGGAATGTCCCCATAAAACATGGAAACACAACATGTGTGTGTGTGATCGTGTGTGTGTGTGTGTGTGTGTGTGTGTAGGACAGGCGACTCCCTTCAGCAGGACAGATTGCTTTGCTGGTCTATGGCGGTGAAACCTGCCTCTTGCCAAAACAGACCCACTGCTCACTGAGGACCTGCTGAGAACCGTGTCAGTCTGCCCTGGCAGCTGCTCCTATTGGCTGCCTGCCACAAGCCCCGCCTACTTTCCACACCATCTTGCAGTGGTAGAGGTTGGGAGGGACTTCCCATAATCCCCATTTGACTGACAGCGGGAGAAGGCCGCTCCCAGCGGGGCATCACTGCCGAGGGAACAGTAGCCAGATCAACATGGAAAGTGAAGTGGCACACAGGCAAACACTGGCTATGTTCAGAATAGCACACTACCATATTTTGCATACTAATTTTGAAGCATGCAAAATATGTAAATTGTCTTTGTGTGTGACACTCGTAAGAGCTTTTTTTTCCCTGTGACACGAATGAACCAGAAGTAAGTTTTAGATTTTTAAAACATTCTTAACACTAAGAAAAAAAAAAAAATTAAGAACTGTTCACTGAAAGGTTCTTTGGCGAACCAAATATGGTTCTTTTATGGAGCGTAAGTGCAGTGTGCAGTAAGTGATATGTTAGTATTCTGGACATATTCACACTGAACATTTTTCAGTTTCTTTCAAAATAATTGTTTGGGCACAATCAAAGTCGGCCCTGATAAGAATCTGAGAGTTGTTTATTTATTTATTTTTAAATCGTGTTAATTCGTTTCACTCAGCACTGCGCTTATTTAATCTCCAGAACAGCAGTGTTTCTGACAGGTGATCTGTGCACTACGCAAGGACAGTTGCAAAGAATGTAAATTACATTTCATTACTCTGGGTTAATAAACCTCAAGAGGTAATTGGGCATGCAAATTAAGTTGAAAACACTTTTTTGAATAACGGTTTATGCTTTTAAAGGTCTAGTTCACCCAAAGAAATCTTATAATTCAGCAAATATTAGTATGAATTTCAGTATGTTCCTCACACAAATGTATCATATGACTTAAAAAAAACATAATAGCCATATAATATATAGTATTAAAATGCTTATATAGCGCACAAGTCATGTGGGCTACTTGTATGGTTTGACAGCATCCATCTTTTTCACTTTCATTGTTTTGAAAAGTGTAGTATGAATAATCCTTCCACAAAAAAAAAAAAAAAGTAAGTATATATTTGGAACAACATGAGGGTGGCACATCCAAGATGTAGATGAGTTTGTCAGAATAGATTTGGAGTAATTTAGCATTCCATCACTTGCTCACCAATGGATCATCTGCAGTGAATGGGTGCCGTCAGAATGAGAGTCCAAACAGATGATAAAAACATCACAATAATCCACACCACTCCAGTTCATCGATTAATGACTTTTGAAGTGAAAAGCTGCATTTTGTAAGAAACAAATCCATCATTAAGATGTTTTTAACTTCAAACTGTTGCTTCCTGCTGAAATACGAGTCCTCTTCCATAATATTGCTTTGTTCAGTAAAAAAGCAATCTTGTCTGAATTGGGAGAGAAACGCTGTTTGCAAGCAAAAAATGTCCACACATATTCTAAACGCATATATTGGATTTTGATGTGAGAGGACAGCAGGAGATGAACTTTTTCACTGGAGGAATCGTTATTATGGACTTGGACCAGAAATTTTGGATTTAATTCTTACAAACACGCAACGTTTCACTTCACAAGACATTAATTGATGGACTGGAGTTGTGTGGATTACTTGTATGTTATTGCGATGTTTTTATCATCTGTTTGGACTCTCCTTCTGACGGCACCCATTCACTGCAGAGGACCCATTGGTGAGCAAGTGATGTAATGCTACATTTCTCCAAATCTGTTCCAATGAAGAAAAAATCCTCCACATCTTGGATTTTCATTTTTGGGTGAACTATTCCATTAAAATGAAAAAAGAACAGCAGATTCCATCATAAGCGCAAATATTGTTTGTCCGATGCCCTAAATGACACTCACTGTGTTTATTTATTTATGGCCCAGTGGTGAGGTCATGATCATGTGTTTGTAAGAGTCCTTCATAATTTATATCTCAAAGCACTAGTGCTCGTCACGCTTGTTTTATGGCTGAGGTGATGTCAGGTGCAGACTCTTTTCATTTCTGTTCATTCGCCACCATGAGGATGACACATATTTAGACATACCGTCTTGTTTTGTAAATTACAGAAAACACGCCAAACCCTCCTGCATGCCCTTTCACGTCACTCATGCACGCTCTGAACCTGAATTATTAATATCACTGTTATTTTTTTCCGTGGTTATTATTATTATGTTGCAGTTGTTAAGAAACAGATTTCGCCTTCGGCCAACACAGTAGGGGTTTTCATGTGCAGTGTGGGCTTTCAGCGTCGTGCTGCTGTGAATTTTGATGAGACCTTGAAATCTAAATTGAATGTTGTAGCAAGTCTCTCTCTTCTCCGTCTGAGTCTTTACTATACCGTCTCATACTGTCTCATTTTTGGTACCCTTTGCTTTCGCTCACAACACAAACACAAAACAAAGACTGTGATAAAACAGAGACAAAGACAAATGTGACATACATCATATATACACTATAAAAGTATTCAGACAGGTAATGTAGGGATAAACTGTAAATATGTAAATATTTAAGTCCTTTGTATTTATACATGTACATGCGTATATGTAATTTATTTGTGCATTTAATTGTGTTTTATATTTTATAAAACTAATATTTTATATTACTAAGATATATATATAGGATAGTATATATATATATAGGATATATCTAGTATATATTAGGATAGTATATATTTAGATAATAATTTAGGATAGTTATGAGTGACAACTGTGTTTGATCCAGTGTTATTGCTTACCAGTGTATTATACTGTATGTTTTAGTGTTTGAACAGATGCAGACACTGAGGTGACAGACATTATGGCATCAATATAAACATATAAATCTTATTTGTTGCAGTTTATAACAGACTACATTTGAAATGAATCTGAATCTAATTTCAGTTTCACACTCAAGGCTTCATCCTTGTTTTCTTTGTCTTTTCATTGTCTTATTGTATATCATGGCACATTTTCATGTAAGCTGGCTGATGAGTGCAAACTAAAATCCAATGAAAGCGCATCAGTTCTGCTCAGAGACATTAACTGACAGGCACATTAGTTTCTGCCGTGTGTGAAGTAGTGCTGGGAGTTTTGCTAGTTTTTTTTCTGTATTTCTCAAAGTATTCTTTACCTTTCATCTCTTCCAAATTAAAAGGAAGCTTTCTGCTTTCTTATTTTTTGAAGTACAAAGGAGGCCAGGTTTTAAAGGTTAACATGAAACACATGAAACAAACTCATTTTACCTGCATAATATGATTGTATTTTTGAAAAAACAAGGTAATCAATGAGAAATGATCTGATTCTGATATCTGATTTTATCTATCAGAAACTGAGTGGAGCTTGAAAAGTATAAAGAAAGTCCGTTTTGATGTCATGTTGACCTAAAAGCTGCTTTATTAAAGCAACTGGATTCAAGTTTTGACCTTGAAATATCAATTTTTAAATTCTGATGGTACACTGACTTCTAAAAAGGCGAATGGCTTGTTTCTTTCCCACATTTCCCCCCAAAAATGTCTGTTCTGGGAATAAATTAGTTTGAATGGCTATGAAATTCTGCAAAAAGGGTGGATTGTTTTACGGCAACAACAAATGCATGAGTACAGCTATTCACTGTAATTACAACAGTGATATATTTACCACAGTGAATTTCACTCACTTAATTGCAGGCTCCAAAGTCGCAAAAATACACAAAACTACTTACAGTTGCTTTAAATTTCTTCATTGCTAACTGCACTGTATCATATTAAATAGAAACCTTTAAATATTAGTAGGAATTTTTGACAGAAATTAAATGGTGTGCTATTTCTTTATTTTAAAGACGGTTATGATAACAGGGTGAATTATTTAGCCAATTATAGTCTACCACTTTCTCTCTACACACATACAGTACACACATTTTCTCGCTCTGAGTTGGTGAGGTGTTGGAGTTTAGAAAGAGAGATCTCATCAGGAACACATTACTGTCTCGTCTGCTCCTAAATGTCCTTTCTGATGGCATCAGTGCTCGTCTACGGATCTTCAAAGAGGCTCATTTTACTAAACCAAGATTTTTTTTCCTCCCCAAAAAAGGAAAGCGTTTTTACTCCGAGGCCCCATTTAATGGAGGTCTCAGTTAAAGTTTGTTTGAATATCAACTTGGTCTCAAATGTTTCTCAGATACTATAGCTCACATTATTTGGTTTTGAAAGACTTGTGATTCTAGACTTTTTGGTAAATTTGAGCATAGTTTGAGACATCTTTTAGATCTCTTCTAAAACTCTTAAGGAGAAACATTTGCAATTTCTTTCCACTCTCTGAATTATCTGATGGACTTAAGCAAAGGATGATGGAGAAATTTGGTCTCATTGCAAGAGAAACAATTGAGATATTAACAAGCTCTCATTTGTGATTTTTTTTTGTTTTTGAATATTGTTTTTGTCTGTAGTGTAATTAAATCTGTAATGAAAAAAAAATAAAATCAACCAAATCTCTCTCTGTCTGGCAGGAGCTGTCTGAGGTGAACTCCACACAGGTGAGGAGTCAGACGAACACGGCTCGTGTGGACGGATTACGGCCGGGCACCATGTACGTGATGCAGGTTCGCGCCAGGACGGTTGCCGGTTTCGGCAAAT
Organism: Sinocyclocheilus rhinocerous; assembly: GCF_001515625.1. Taxonomy (NCBI): domain Eukaryota; kingdom Metazoa; phylum Chordata; class Actinopteri; order Cypriniformes; family Cyprinidae; genus Sinocyclocheilus; species Sinocyclocheilus rhinocerous. Next base: position 241,957 of record NW_015648725.1, on the reverse strand, counting down.
ACAGCAGCAAAATGTGCTTCCAAACCCTCACAGATGGTACGAACCCCCACGCCAACGTCTGCCTGTGTTTGTGTGTGTGTGTGTGTTGTGTGTGTTGTGTGTGTATGTGTGCGGAGGCACTCTTTGGATCTGGGTGATCTCATTCCTTGAGCAGATTTATTTAGAGTTGTAGAAATAAATGTTCACTATTCCATTTTAATGCTCAGTAGATTTCCAAGTTTGACTGATCATCACTGTGTATCATAGACAGGTTGTGTGTGTGTGTGTGTGTGTGTGTGTGTATTTGACTGTTCTCCAGACAAACTGCTTAGTTCAATGATTTTTCATCAGGACCATGTGTGGCATTCAAGCTTTCCCAGAATGCTTAGCTCATTGATTAGAGAATGATGTGAATAATCATCTATCTATCTATCTATCTATCTGTCTGTCTGTCTGTCGATCGTTCTATCTATCTATCGTTCTATCTATCTATATATCTTGCTCTTTTTTTTATCATGCTTTGTTGTCTTATTTGTTCCTCCCAGCCAGCTTTCTCATTCTTTCTATCACTCTTTTCACTCTGTTTTTCTCAGGTTTTTTTTCCTTTTTTTTTCCTCACTCTCCCTCTCAGTGGAAGTGAGTGGATGTGTTTATTGTGTCTTTGGGCTCATTTCATTCATTAGTGGCGCACAAACAAAAGAAAAATTCAGTTTGTTTCATCTGTGGTGCATTTGATTGTTTTCAAGTCCAGTCTTTTTCTTTTTTTTCTTTTTTGGAAATTTAGGCTGTTTCAAACTTTAAAATGGACAACAAGAAACATGAATCTCTCTCTTTCTCTCTCTCCCTCAAACACACACACACACAGACACACACACACACACACGTAACCTCTGTCTCTCTCATGTGTTTGATTAATGGCTCTGTATCTGTAGTCTAGCATGTCCTGCCTGATGACTGTGCCAGGGATACACACACACACATTCCAGGGGGACTGGACTCTACAGGACAGAAAGTCATCCGCCAGGCAGATGGCTATTTCCTGGGGCTTCACACACAAACACACACACTTTACCTGTCCAGCTCACTCACACATTAATTTTTTAGGTTTCATCTTTTACACAACCCTCCTTGTCTTTGCTGTCACACTGGTATAAATATAACTGAACTGCACTGGCAATCTGGGACAGACACACAAAGAGACACAGGTCTAATGTGTGAACATGGCCCTGTTATTAGATGGTATGTTACATCTTTCTTTACTATAATACATGCATTTGTGATTTAGAGCTGCATTTATGCATGCTATCCAAAGTGACTTACATTGCATTCAAGGTATATGCTTTATCAGTTAATGCATTCTCTAAGAATCAAGCCCATGACCTTGGCATTGCTAGCACCATGCTTTACTGTTTGAGCTACAAGATATGCAGGATATTCATAAACAAAGCACACAAATCAACTACATAGTGAAATCGCATATACACACATGCATGCAACAAACTTGCAAATCAGGCATAAAAATGCACACAATAACAATATGCATGGCTGATTTTTGTGTTTGTTTCATGCATTTGTATGTGATTTGCATGATTGATTTGTATGTTTCAGCTTTGAAGGTTGTTTTTTTTTGTTACATGTTTGTTTGTTTAGTGTGTGTGTGTGTGTGTGTGTTGCATGTTATGTTTGCTGTCTATGTATATGCAAGTTTGTGGCATGTGTGTACGGTATTTGTCATTTTAATGGTTGTTTTATATTTATGTTTTGTTGACTGCATGTGTGCTATTTGCATGATTATGTGTTTCAGTTTTGGATGTTTGTTGCATGTTCAGTGTGTGTGTGTGTGTATCTGCATAGCTGATTTGCTAATTTTTTTAATGCATCTGGGTGCGGTTTGCATGATTGATTGTTGCATATATGCTAGGTGAATATAGGTATGTTGCATGTTTGGTGTATGTATTTGCATGGCATACACAAATATGTGTTTGTGTATTTTTGATTTGTAGGGGAGCGCGGGGCACAAAGTAACGTGGGCTAAGTTGTAACACACGTGGTTTAAATATTTCCACACATGCTAGCATAACCAAATTTACAGCATTTACTAGTTACTATATCAATATTATATAGAGAAAAAAAGTGCGCCAAAATTCAAAAGTATTTTGAAGATATCTCTGGACATTTATTTTACCATAGTAAAATTATATTTCGGGTTTAAGTAAATTTTTCATCTCAGTTTTTATTACTCATGTTACAACGTGCCCCTCAGCTGTTACAATGTACCCCACCTATGGGGCATGTTGTCACATTTCACTTCCAATTTTTGAGGGTAAATAAAGAAAAACGTATACACTATAATTATGAAACAAAGCGACATATTAGTACTAGACAAGTGTGAAATTACTGTGGATAAAAAAAATATACTCTGAACCCCATGTGGATTTACACAATTTGAGAAAGTCAAAAAGTGTTACTTTGTGCCCCGCTCTCCCCTATGTTTGTTTTGTTCATTGCGTGTGCGATTTGCATAAATTATTTGTCTTTAAGTTTTGGTTGTTTGCATGTTGTGTGCATGTTCTGCAAGTTTGTTATGTTTGTTGAATGTTCAGTGTGTATTTGCATGGCTCATTTGTCTGTTTGTTGCATGGATGTGGTTATGATTTGTATGATTGATTTGTGTTTTATTTTCAGTTTTTGTTGCTTGCATGCATTGCATGTTGTGTATTTGCATGAATAGTATATGTGTTTGTATGCGATTTGAATGGTTGAATGGTTTGTGTGCTTATGTCAATGTGTGTTTGTCACATGCATGTGTTGCAGGTTTTGGGTTTGTGTATTTGTGTATTTGTAACGCATTCAAATCAATCATGCAAATCACACACATGCATGCAATACACACACAAATCAATCATGTAAATTCATGTCAGTATACATGCACTCAACAAACAAACAGACACGCACGTTTATACATACTATTCATCATGCAGTGTTGAAATATAGTATTGACCAACTCAAATTAAATGGAAAGTACAGACAGAACACAATGATGTCACACTGATTAAGACAAATTTATGCATGCGTGTGTGTGCAGGCGTAACCGTGCCGTCATACTCACTAAAGTAATTAGTGCCCACGTTCACTCTGCATCAGCTAACGGGTACGTCCACTGGCATTCTGCCATGGCACGACATTCGTTATGACAATTAGCACCATTCATAGGGGAGAGAAGTCCACCTCACGCACACACACCTTCTCTAGAATAATAACACATGCTCTCCCTGGAGTCTGTCTCTCTCTCTCTTATTTTGACAGTCAGGTGTAATGACGAAGAAATTATTCTGTTAAATGAGGTGTGTTTAAGCCCAGTACACACAGAGACTGCACTACTTCCCGTTGGCCATTATGGATTTAGCCAGCATGCTAAAAACGACCACGAGTGCGAGGTTTTTTTTTTTTCTAGTGTGCTGTGACACACATATTTACACACAAATGCAAAGTTTCAATGCACCTTCATTCATAAAACAAATGCATGTTATGTGTGGAAATTGTGAATTAAAATGAGTCTCGCTTGCTTCGCACTGGTTTAAACTGGTCTATACCAGTGTCCACTTGCAGTCCAGTTGGGACACCCTGTGCTGGTTATATTCGACTGTGTTACGCTGTTTCTTCCCACGTTTGGCCTGTTTGGAGTGAAATACACACTTTAGAATAACACAAAACAACCATAAAAACATGTTATGCATCCAATAAACATGCAACATATTAAAAAATGTTACTGCTACTGTTCAAAAGTTTGGGGTTGGTAAGATTTTTATTTTATTTTATATTTTATTTTATCCAAAATACAGGAAAAAATAGTACTGTGAAATATTATTAATTTTAACTGTTTTCTATTTTAATATATTGCAAAATATAGTGGTAGAAAGAAACATTCAAGAAAACGGTTGTGTTGCCTGATGTTTTTGTGGAAACTGTGAAGCATTTTTCAAGATTCTTTGGTGAATAAAACGTTCAAAAGAAAGGAATTTATTACAACAATGTAAATGCCCTTCCCGTTACTTTTGATCAATTTAATCTTTTCTGAGAAACAAAACAAAAGAAAACAAAAAAACTTTTGAACAGTAGTGTGCATAGTGCAAGTTACATACAATAAGTTTACTTAGAATGCAATGAAGTCATAAGTCTGTCAAGTAATGATGTATATCAGTCTTTTTCACTCATGCTGCCTCTAGTTTCTTCCCCCCTAGCTTTCTCAGACACACTTTCTCTCTAATTCTTCTATGTTTACATAGCTTTGTGATGCTAGCCACATTTTTTTAGTTTGTACTTTAGTTTGCAATTTAGCTGCTTAAAATTATGAGTAGCTTGTAGCTTAGCATGCTAGGATCTCAAAGTAGCTTCTTCAAACCACACGAATGTTTGTTCTCCTGTATGTGTGTGAGCCAGTCGAGGGTTTGTTTGTATTTGAACATCGATAAAGGCCATTCCATTCTCTTCTTTGTTGTTTTTAGACTGTGACGACAGGATTAGTCATGCTGATGGACCGCACACATCACTCACACACACTTCACTAGTCGCTGTCTTTCGGCTGTGTACCTTAAGTGTTTTTCCTTCCCTCCTTTCATTCTCTGTCCTTTTCCATCGCTCTTTCTCAGCGCTAGGCATTAGTATTACCTGACCACCGTGATTTAGCGCTTCCTTTTGTATAATTGTATCACTCTATTATCCCTCTCTCTTTCACCCTTCTCTTCCATTTCATTCAAAGCTCACACCTCCTCACAGTTCTTAAATCTGTATTCTTCCCTTTTTCCATACGTCTTTGTGCCCCCCTCTTTCAATCTCCTATTCATGCCATCTATGAAACACTTTCCTGAATTGGTTCTCTTGAAATGTTTTGTTTACGTTCTTTCATCCCCTGTTTCATCTCTATAGTCAGCGGCCATTTCAGTTATCTCTGTAGCCTAATGCATCCTGTCTCTCTCTGTCTAGACGACTATAAATCAGAGCTGAGGGAGCAGTTGCCGCTGATTGCGGGCTCAGCCGCGGCTGGAGTGGTCTTCATTGTGTCTCTGGTGGCCATATCTATAGTCTGTAGCAGGTGAGTTCGCTATTATGGAGCCAGACGTATGACTGCTGCATGTGTTCGTAAGGACGAAAAGCCTCGAACTAGTTGAAACCAGCTGAACGTGTTCCTGGTTCTTCCTTTTACTTAAAGTGAATGAGAAACTTAATATATCAAATCATCTGCAATGGAGCCATCTTCAAATATGTATCAATAATTTGGTCAGTAATACAATCAGATGTTTAATCATTCTAAAATGTGTAACATATTATGAATCATTTATTCAAAAGTATGAGGTCTGTAAGACAGTAGAACAGTAATATTGAGAAATATTATTATATTTTTAAAAATAACTGTTTTTTTTTATATATTTTAAAATGTAGTTTATTTTTAGGATAGTAAAGCTGAATTTTCAGCAGCCATTACTTCAGTTTTCAGTCTCGCATGATCCTTCAGAAATCATTCTGATTTGCTGCTCAAGAAACATGTCTTATCAATGTTCAAAACAGTTGTGGGTGGCTTAATATATATATATATATTTTTTTTTTGAAGAGTATTTATTTGAAATTGAAGTCTTTTGTACCGTTATAAATGTCTTTACTGTCACTTTTGCTTCCTGACTGAATGAAAGCATAAAAAAAACTTTTGAACAGTAGTGTTTATATATTTAATATTAAACATTTTAGTACATATTTTATTTAATTGTATAAAATTTTATTAACATTGTAAACATTTAATATTTAATGCCATAGTACATATCAGCATGTTTTTTATTTTTGTTTTTTTTTTATTTCCAGTGATAGCCACTAGCTCTCCTCAAAGCACAAGCTCGTGCTGATAAATCGGTCTTTATCTGAGTCAGTTCTTTGCTGTAGGGTAACGTTAATGATGGGTGAGGTGATGCAACTCCTGTAAATAGTAAGAAATTCAAGCTTTTAATCCAAAAATAAAAGGAATTGGATGACAAAAAGCCCTTTACAAACCGCCAGACACAACTATATCCAAACGAACCCGACAACAAGTTTTGTCTTCAGACTTTACTTTTGGTCAAACAGAAATTTAGATCATAAAGCCTTTGAAAGTCTTTTTCTATTATTGTGGGATCAAACACTCCCCCCCCTCCCAATTACACACAAGACAAAACAAACTGTGATTGGTCACTTGACATGTCAATCATACAATCTCATTCTAAATGAGTAGCACGTTCTTGGCCAGAATAAGCTGCAATTTGGACCAGACTTTACTTCCTTGTCTGAAACTCAAAAGGTGACACAATAATTAAGACTCTGCTCCATTAGATTTCAGCCAACCGAGCAAATCCAGATTCATGTAATAACTATATTTCTTAATTTTATTTTCTCTCCCCCTCTTTCCCTAAAGGAAACGAGCATACAATAAGGAGGCCGTGTACAGTGACAAACTCCAGCACTACAGCACTGGAAGAGGTGAGCAAACCCCTTTTACCATTGGGACAGTTGACGCTGACGGGCGTCTTTGTTTTACGCTCGGCTCCACCTCTTCCTCTGGGGCAAACCCGTCCAGAAATGGGTTTTGAATATGAGAGAAAGCAAACAGATAGGAAAACAAGGCGAGAGATGTGAGGTTACAGGAAACGCCGCGGGATGCGGTGTAACGGAGGAATGGAACGAGAGATCGCTCCAGGCCTGTGCACTTTTTAGAAGCTCACACTAAAAAGCTTTTCCTACCCGTATGCATCCCATAGCCCTGTGTGAAGCTTCAGGCTCATTAGGAAGTGAGAACTCTCTCTCTCTCTGTCTCCTTGTAAGCAACCTCTCTGAGGATTCAGTGGGCGATCTGCGAAGCTAAATTTAATTAACATAAGTGCAGACAAAAAAGCAAACAAATGATGTGACAGCCAGACTCGAACATCAGACAGACAATTTAGAAAGAAGAAAAGAGAACAGAGACTGTGAGAACATGATCTTGTTGTCAGGAGAAATATTCGGATAATTACTGTATCTGAATTTATTCAGTCTTGAATGTCAATGCATATGAGCTAAAACAAAGCGAAGGGCACTCCACTATGAATATAATTGGTGAAAATGTCACAGACATCCTTGGATTTCCCAATATTAGCATTATTAAAACTTTTTAAAGGAAGTGTAGAGTTGGTGTCTGCATACAGAAGTTAACTTCATCAGGACTTCCAAACTTATTCCAGCTGGACATAAAAGACTTGCATCCAGCACCAAGGACAGATTGTTCTTAACAAAAAAAAAAATGTGATCATAGTTTCTTTAAAAAAAAAGAAGAAAAACTACCGTTATTGTTAGGACTGTAAAACCATAATATATTTATATAGAAAATAGGCTACTTCAAATAGCCTAAAGTTGGGTGAAAACTATGAACCTGTCTATCCATCCATCCATCGTATCATTTTATCTATTATTTGTTCTATCATTCTGTCTATTGTCCCATTAGTACATTCATCCATTTTTACCCATCATTCTATTTTATCATCCTATCGTTCGATCCATGATTCTAACATTCTATCTACAATTCTGTCGTCTTCTGTCAATCAATTCTATTGTTCCATCTTTCTGTCGTTCTTTCAGTCTGTTCATCATTCCATCAACCCATGCATTTAACTGATATTATATTTAGTTCATAAACAGCTCAAATAACAATACAAAAGTTTAACAGTAGCACAATTTTTTTTGTTATAATCCTTTCTCACATGAAATGGCAGCATTACTGTACATGCAAAGGCAAATCTAGGAATCATTGTGAAACTGTAAGCTCCATGTTGTCTTAAATTTCCCCTTTTGTCCGTTGTGTAAGCTATTTCTGTACCCTTATTTTGCTGAGTCACAACCAGTGTTGTTGTGCTAGTCACTAAGCTGGAACCTGGTTAGAAATGAAACTCCCACCTCTCTCTCTCTCTCTCTCTCTCTCTCTCTCTCTCTCTCTCTCTCTAATGTTGATATCAATAAGAAATGTTTACTGAGCAAATCAGCATATAATAATTTCTGAAGGAGGAAAACTGGAGTAATGATGCTGAAAATTCAGCTTTGCATCACAGGAATAAATTACAT
>NW_015648725.1:218916-229335 GCF_001515625.1 Sinocyclocheilus rhinocerous | reverse complement strand
TCTCTCTCTCTCTCTCTCTCTCTCTCTCTCTCTCTCTCTCTCTCTAATGAACACCCCAAGGAGCTGAAAGACTTAAATTGCTGTGAATGGAGAAAAATGAATGCTGGACATAAAATGGAAATATGATTTTGTGTAAAATATTGATTTAAAGCGTAATAGAACCTTGCAATAGTGAGGCAGCCGTAATGTGGCAGGTCATAATGGAGTACGCTTCATAACGCATGGCTTTTTAATGCCAGAGAGAGAGAGAGAGAGAGAGAGGAAAAAAAGCATCTCTCACCTAAGAGATCAGTGAGATGCAACTAATCTGATGTAAATTTGCTTACACAGTGTCAGACACTGCACATAAGAGCACAGATGGACTGATATTCTCAAAGCTTCTTAACCTGAGACAGATCCTTTTATGTATCAGGACACATCAGAGACGTCTGTTTTTTGAAGCTCAGAAACAATGCGATTACACGGGCCAGGGGTCGGACGTTTGTCATGTGCAAGCGGTGTATTAAGATGCTCCTATTCACAAAGACAGATTAACGACATTCAAAATAAGAGGAGATAGTGGATGGGAAAGACTACAGGAGACTAATGACCTGGAGTTTATGTAGCATATGAATTCAGTTCTGATTCTATTTAAACTTTATTTATATAGCTGCTCAGTATAATATAAAGTGCTTAACGCATCATCTCAAAAAAAAAAAGAAGAAGAACTATATAAATATTAAATTTTGTAATATATAGATGCAGTAGATAGAAATATAGGCTGTACATATTCTAAATTATTAAATAAATATTAATAATTGTAATGATAATTTCATTTTAATAATAATTTAAAATAAATAAGTTGGTTGGATGGATGGATGGATGGATGGATGGATAGATAGATAGATAGATAGATAGATAGATAGATAGATATTTAAAATAAAAACTTATTTTGTCGGATGGATGGATATAAATATTCAAAATTAATAAATATAAAAAATAAAGATAATTTATTATTAATAATTTATTTAAAAAAATAAAATCAGATATTTTATCAGGTGGATGGATGGAAGGATGGAAAAGTAATTTTTATCATATTTCAAACGTAATAAACACTTTTCTCTCACTTCTGGTATCTGTCACACGTGGAAGCCGTTACGGCGGATGACGTAGTACGTTGGCGTTGCGTGATTAGTGACGAATGCGGAGAGAGAACAAAACAAAACGCTGGTCATGAATTAGAAGTACAAACCGAGGATTTGCAAAGAAAAATGTCGGAGGATTTCGATATAAGCCAAGAGGAGACTGGTTTTCCTTTGCTAAAGTAAGGAAACTTTGCTTCCTTTGCTCCTATAAGCAAACTTGCGAGACTAGCATATCTCAGAGGCGCGCGCGCGCTGCGCATACGTGCTGCGTCATCCGCCGGAACGGCTTCCGCATATGACAGATACCGGAAGTGAGAGAAAAGTGTTTATTACGTTTGAAATATGGATATTTTTCTTACAAAACACATGGATTCACTACAGGAGGCCTTTATTCACCCTCCAGAGCCGTGTGAGGCATGTTTTATTAAGGATGCGCGTGCTTTATGTGACGACTTGTGGACTGTTCAGCTGCAACACCCGCTGACTGCAATGATAGAGCTTATAACTCCGACTGGATTCGTCTGAAAGAAGAAAGTCATATACACCTAGGATGTCTCAAGGGTGAGTAAAACACAGGATAATTTTCATTTTTGGGTGAACTCACCCTTTAAGTTCTGTAGATTTCTGAGACATGGTCAGATGTCTATTAATAAATAATCACAAACAATGGTGTACGTGAGCCTAAGACCAGACCAAGTGTTTTCCTCAGGGGCTTGGCCAGAAGTTTCTGTTGCTCTGTCTCACAGGGTTTTCGACACGCTGCCCCAGGTGGAAGTGATGCATTCTGGGCTCTATCTGAGTTCTCTCTCTCTCCTGCGGGACTGGGGTTCAGTAGAGTGGCAGAGCAGTTGGTGTTCTAGGCACGCACGGATCAAGTGGCTATGAAATATTAACATATATATTTTTATTTCCCTTTCTCAGCCATAAGAAATGAGTGAAGCTGTTACATTGCATTACTCCAGAGGACAAGGGGAGATAAACTCTTTGGCATTTGGGTTATTGATGAGGAAAGCTGCATTTCTAAAATTAAAGCACTCTGTAGGTTTGTGCATGTGTGTTTGAAATGAATAATTCAACAGACCTGCATGACTTTTTTCACGTTAAAGGGTTCATATCATAGATTCCTTTTATCATTTTTCCCCTGATGTCCACTTAAAATGTTAGTAAAGCTTTGAAATGGCTAGGGACCTTGTTAAAAATAAACTTGAACCCTTCATTAATAATGCCAGCATCCTTCTGAAGGATCTGCAGAGCTGTAGGTGCTACACACTGAAGAACATAACAACATTTTAAAAACACTTGTTAATTGTGTTGGTTTAAGTAATAATAGCTTGTTTTTTGTTTCTTCCTCATTGTTCTGGTCACTGATTAGGCATTGCTGACATTCAAATGTGATTGGATTTTTTCATTTCTGATGTCAGAAGTACAAAGATTTCAGAATGAGCCATTTTTGCAGTGTAAATGATATCAATAAATATTATGTGTATTTATTATTATTATTATTATGTTTTACTTCGTGTTAGTGGATCAAGCTCAATATATATATTTGCTATAAATATTCTAAATTAAGAAATAAATATAAATCATTTTAATGAAAATTTAATTTTAATAATAATGTATTTAAAATAAAACAAAATCAAGTTATTTTGTTGGTTGGTTGGTTGGATGGATGGATAGATATATTATAAATATTCTAAATTAAAAAAAATAAACAAATTATTTTAATGATGATTTAATTTTAATAATAATTTATTTAAAATGGAAAAAAAAAAATCTAGTTATTTTGTTGGTTGGTTGGTTGGATGAGATTTGATTGTCATTTTATTTATTAATATATTTTTTCCAGCTCACATTGCAACAAAAGAAAAGCAGAAAAGTCATTTCAGCAGTCATAAAAGTTTTTGATGAAAAAATATTTTGATGAAAGATCATGAAAACCAACATTTTTTTTCTTTATAATAATATGCATGGTTGAATGATGCATAATAAAAAATCTTTAGAATTTATTAAGACCGTAAATTGGGTGAATTTGGATCCATTTCACGTTGTTGTCTGGAGTCAAGGGCTGTCAGTAAAGTGAGTGCTGGATGGGTTATTATTATGCCAGAAGACTTGAATGTCTCTTGGCCTTCCTGTCACGCTGGGTGACATACCGCGGTCTCTCCACCCTCCAGCGTCCGAGCCAGCGCTCTTCTGAAGTGACTCTTGCCTGTGTCTTTCAGTGTGATTGCATCAGCTTCCACACCTGCTTCTGGGTCTCTTTCTTATTGGGCAGCAGTTATGAACACCACCTTTTAGTGCTTGTTTAATGTTTGGTTTATTTGTGTGGATTGCTGGTTCTCTCTGATTCTCTGAGATTACTTTCTGCATCCTCTGTTGCTCTCTCTCTCTCTCTCTCACACACACACACACACACACACACACACACATACTGATGTTTACACATGAAGTTTCATCTTCTGCCATGAAGAGCAGTTTGATAGTGTGTCTGCGTTATCTGTTTATGAGGTCCTGTGGGGGATAAAGGCAGAAGAGAATTTGATTCGGCTCTATTGGAGAAGCAGAGAGAGAGAGAGTTCCACTGCAACTGTCTTGTGTTGCCACTGATGTTTAATGATGTCATAGTCACCAGCAATGAATCCATAATGTTTTTAAAGGGGAAAAAAAGGTTAGAAAATAAACACTGTAATGGCTAGCAACAGCGGTTAGATTTGTTTCTAGGCTTTGGAGATTAAAAATATTTTTAAGTATTATTTTAAGTGTTTTTATTTAGTGCATGTATAGAAAACAGTGTTCTTGACTAGAAATTGATTAATATTAATATTATGTCTTTTTTTTTTATGAAATAGTCCTAATTATTTGTGTGGACTACTTTTAGTGCTTCACTTATGCATGCTTTTCAAGCTGACAATTCATCGCTGTTTTAATACTATATTTTAGAATGCAGAACCATTATTAACGGACCTGAATGTCATGAAAATCTTAATATTTAAATAAATTCACTACCCTATTTATTTCAGTGTTTTTATGAGAAACTATTGATGTCATCAGCATCAGGCGATGGGTGCTCATTTTCATATTTCAGATAAATCCACTCATCACTCACAGATTACCTATTGTTTAGCCACTCATATTGGATTTGTTTATTTACTGCTTCAATAAATGCATTAAAACAGAAATGGTTTATAATAACATACTTAGACTTGACCTGCTTTCGTTTAGATCATAACATAGATTTGCCAAAATGTTTTTAAAACTGCATTAAAATGAAAACTGTTAATAACACCATGCAAAAGAAACTTCAGCGCATTTCAGTGATTTGTGGAATTGGGTTGTGTTCTAGAACTCACTTTAAGGCCAGATCTGTCCAACTGCCACACACCCATGGGCTGCCCGACCCTGCCAGGCTCTCCGGGGATGAAAATCTACATCGACCCTTTCACCTACGAAGATCCTAATGAAGCCGTCAGAGAATTCGCCAAGGAAATAGACGTCTCCACTGTCAAGATTGAAGAAGTTATTGGGGCAGGTGTGTTGCTTGTTTATTGCTGATTTTTCTCCATGCACTTGTTAATACATGAATGACGGGCTTAAAGCTTTATGGGCAAAAGCTTGAAAATAAAAAGCAATTTAATAAAACTGACCGTAAAAAAACACAACCATTACACAGCCATCTCTCTGAGACAGTTTTGAAGCACATCTACCTCTCATTTACTCACAAACTCAAGTAGGACTCACGAGGGTCTGTGCCCTTCTCCTCGTCTTCTTGGCGAGTCGTGGTGGAGACGCGGTATGACTCGCAGTCTGCTCTGCTTCAGACAGCTCAAGTTAATCCACTGATGCACCTCATATGGATTTCACACAGATCATAACAAATACTCTCAACCTTTTAGCACTAAAACTCAAGTCAAAGTTGACACAGTTTCTCTTTATTCTATCCTTTACTATTTTTGCTCATTTTATCTTGAGCTTTATTGATTTTAGAAGACTTCTGGGGCCACACAGATATAATCAAGCTTGGTGTTGCTTCTAGTGAAGTTATATTAGGGAGAGTCTCCGTTAGGCAGCCTGGGGTTTGATGACATACTGAAGGTCAGAATGACCTCAGTGACTCGTTCCTGAATTATATCCTCTTTACTTGATCTGTAGGTTTGTGTAAACAGCCTAGATCCTTAACTGTTAAGCTACCACATCTGAACTGTTTTAATAAGTATGGTTTTTTTTTTGTGTTTTTTTTTTGTACGCTAGAGTTAACAGTAGTCCAGACCCAAGATAACACCACTGGTTGAACTGTGCTTAGGAAGCTGCCATTGTGTTTGCCAGAAAACTTTGGGGAAATCAGCCTACAAATAACTTAGTCTAAACACTGAATAAATTGGAAAAGATACACACATGAGCTCTACTATGCAAATTTTAAGCTTTGATACTCATAATCAAACTCTGGGACTTTTAGGGCTTTTGTAGTTGCTGTTTGCTTTAGAAGTTGTAATATCAGATTACACTTGGATTGGCCAAGAATTATTTTGTTTTGTTTTGCAAATTAGAATCCATTTTTATCCAAACCATCTGAGTATGCTTACACTAGTTCACACTACTTCAGAAAACACTGAATCACTGAAAATCATTGTTTGCAATTGATATGGTCTGCTTCAAAGCTGTTGAGGAAAAATGCAAGTTCTGTCATGCAACTTCTTAAAATCTGACTTCCATTCATTGGCTTTTGGGAATCCAATTCGCTTCTATTTCTTGATTCACTGTTCCTTCTACACCTCTAGACAGATCATAGACATTCGTATCCATCAAATTGTGAAGTTTGAATCTACTATCTTTTGAATCTACCACTGCCATTCTATCCCCACATTTAATTTCACCAAAACTTTTCAGATACCCTAAAATCTTCACCCATTAACAAGACATAACATATGGACTGTAGCTGATGTTCAGCAGTAGAAGCTTCATTGTTTTTTGATGGGTTTAATGGCCTTTCACTCATTCCTCCACTTTGTGTGCCCCAGGTGAGTTCGGGGAGGTGTATAAAGGTCGACTGAAACTGCCTGGAAAACGAGAGATCTACGTTGCCATCAAAACACTGAAGGCGGGCTATTCTGAGAAGCAGAGGCGCGACTTCCTGTCTGAGGCATCAATCATGGGGCAGTTTGACCACCCCAACATCATTCGCCTGGAGGGTGTGGTCACCAAGAGCCGACCGGTCATGATCGTCACAGAGTTCATGGAGAATGGGGCACTCGACTCCTTCCTTAGGGTAAGTGCAACATCCAAAACAAGCACCCTCTGTGTCTCTCTCTCGCTGTCTGTTTTATTCTTTCCCTCTGGTGTGGGAAAATACACTGTTTAATCAATGTTCAGCCCATTTTTTTTTTCAATCTCATGGATTGGTTCTCTCTAGCTTTGATCTGGTGCCGCAATGAAGGGGCTCTTTGAAGTTAGTTTAGAAATCCACCACATCCGAGTAGCATTGCCATCGATCCACACCCCCACCCCTGTTTGTTATCGTGCGTTCGGTTCAAAGCTTTCTCTTGTGCAAAATGGCGGCTGTGTACAGAAGTTTCGAAGGAACTGTAAGGTCTCCCACTGTGTGCTGTAAACACGGTTTAGACAGCTACTGATGAAGAGTGTTAAACACAAATGGTGCACGAAAAGGAAAATCAATGTCTCCTTTTATTCACAAGATATTTATTTAATCCGTGCTGCTGTTTGTTTCAAATTATTGAAGGGTCTGCCTCTGTGTGAAATGATCATTTTATTCATTAACTTGTTTCTAAAAGATTAAAGCACACTGATGTCTCAGAGCGACTTGCATCTGTTTGATTTCACGCTAATTGCAAAGACTGTCTACTGCAGCTGGAGCAAGGGTACAGTGGAAATCCAGCAGCAGTTTATGAAGGACCTCCAGACTCTGAGCCATTTCACACTAGAGCTTCTAATGTGGATGTGAGTCTGTGGGAAGTCAATTTTTGATGCGTTAGGCTGGTGTGAATGTTGGTGTGAACTCAAGCGTGGTTCCTCGATGTTCATCCAAGAAAACCCCTTAAGAATACGGTGTATGGATCATGTGGTTCATATGCTTCATACACCCCACAGGAACTTGAATGACAATCAATTAACTAACTAACTAACTATATAAATAAATAAATAAAAATAACAGATAATGCATTCTGGGAAATTAAGTGTTTTTCCACCGAACTCCACGAAAGTCCGACCGATGGCTCACGGACATTCCTCCATACCACATTTCTCTTTTGCCCAGTCTCATACCCGTTCATTTCACCCACACACACATTATCTGTCTTGTGTTTCGTCCTCGTGTCTTCGTTCGGTTGTTTGTTTGTTTATCCGAGAGTAGTCCTCTTTCGGAGTGTAAATGCTGCGTCGCCCAAACAGAGCAGACGAAGGGCGCCTGCTTATGACTTCACGGTTGGGTCGCGCCGTGCAGTGCAGCCGGAAGCCGGTATAACCATTGTCTTGTCGCTCTCTTTCATTCTATCAATCTATTGTTCTGTCGTTCTGTCATTTCTGTCTGTTGTTCTATCTGTCATTCTGTCTAGCATTCTATCTATCTATCATTCTATCTATTGATAATTTTATCATTCTGTCTATTCTTATCTCTATATATCGTATCTGTTGTTGTTTTGATACATTCAAATTTGAATTGGAATTTTAAAGGCACTCACAATTCAATTCTGAATGGCGCACAACTATAATCATAACCCTAAAATCTGATTGATTCGTAGGAATTTTGTTCCAGAAACAGTGTCATTTATCCTGGATCATGTCCTGCTTTGACAAATCATGTTAAGCTTTTTGAAACAGAGTGAAGTGGAAATAGATGGTTATATTTTTCATTAACCACATATTGTACAACCAAAAAT
Source organism: Sinocyclocheilus rhinocerous (assembly GCF_001515625.1). Taxonomy (NCBI): domain Eukaryota; kingdom Metazoa; phylum Chordata; class Actinopteri; order Cypriniformes; family Cyprinidae; genus Sinocyclocheilus; species Sinocyclocheilus rhinocerous. Next base: position 221,321 of record NW_015648725.1, on the reverse strand, counting down.
GAGTTTATAGCTAAACACCAGGAGCTCCTTTGGTTGAGGTTGAGCTTCGACATATTGGTGAACATCATGTGATATCTGTGTTTTTTGTGTTGTGTGACAGCAAAACGATGGGCAGTTCACAGTGATCCAGTTGGTGGGGATGTTGAGGGGAATTGCCGCAGGCATGAAGTACCTGTCCGAGATGAATTACGTCCACAGAGACCTGGCTGCCCGCAACATCCTGGTCAACAGCAACCTCGTCTGCAAGGTGTCGGACTTCGGCCTGTCCCGTTATCTGCAGGAAGACACCTCTGACCCCACCTACACCAGCTCACTGGTAAGACTTTGCCCAGGCATGTCAGGCTCACCACTTAATTTTAACAGGAGCCAATAGGTGCCATGTTTAGCAGTGTTGCTTGAGATAATTGTAAAGGCAGGTATTGACCGTTTGTAATTGCCCCTCATTTCCTCAAGCTTTGGTTTTATTTTTTCATTCTTGTCCGCTGTTACCCAAAATGTCTCCAGAAAGAAACAGTGCATTGTCTCCCTGACAGGACATGACCATTTCCTGGAAAAACTGCATTTAAATTCTGTATGTGATTGAACACATCCAAGTGACTGGACTTCCAATAGCCTGCCTCCCAAATGGAGTGCTCAGACTTCAGGAATTCTCTATTATGTATCATTATTAATAGGCATCCAGGGTATCATTAGCCCTCCTGTGCTGCGGATCTTTAATATTAATATGAAATACTATTTTCTCCTGCCTCCTTAAAGACTCTCTATTCAGAGCACTGTGATATTTTTGGTGCCGTGGATTCGTCGCGTTTGTAATTATCTGGGCTTTTCTGACCCTGTTATGATTTCTGTGTTCAGGCTGGTTTAAGACAGGCGCTGCTACATTGACAGTCGCACTTTTAGCAGGGTCAACCATTTCTTCCGCACTGGAGAGAAACAGCCCTGGGTCACATCCTTTATTGAACGTGTTTTAAATTCACTTCAGTCTTCTCATAGAAATGTCCCATGCATTGTAAGCAAACAATTTCATCTTTTACACTCGGGTGGTTCCTCAGCGCTGGTGAGCAGAGATGTGAGGCGGATGATAAGGAGACGAGACGACAGACAGGGAATATTTAGTTAACGTTTTGTCTTTTAAAATGCGTGAAAGCTCATTAAGCCCCAAAGGCAGTCGCTATTCACAAGCAGGATGTCCTGCGGTGCCTGCTGATTGACAGGAATATGTGGCAAAGATGTGAACAGGGGTGTGATACTGATGTGACATCGCTGTCTTCCTCACTGATAGAGGGAGAATTTAATTACCCCCTGGGTTTTTGCCATTTTTGTTCACTTTTTAGCTTTTCATGGCCTGTGTTTACTAGCCCCATCCATCCATCCGTATGTCTGTCTGTCTGTCTGTCTGTCTGTCTATAGAAGTATAGAAAAATGTAATGCCCAAATATCTGAGTCACATTTAGTCTGGACACAGTACAGCCAGATTACGATCTGGTCTCTGAAGATGAGACATTTGTAAGTACATCTGCCCATACGTTTGTCTGTCACTCTGACATTTTGCTTTTTAAAATTGTGTTTAGTTGATTTATGTACTGTGTCTAACTTGAAGATAACAATCTTGTACTAAAACTCAAACTCTACCCAGTTTCTCACCTGAAACTGGATGTTCTTTTGAATAATTCGAGACTGTGGGGCTGTAAATACGGGATGAGTACGGTTTCTCCCACGATCTTGACACCTCAGCATGAAGATCGGGGAGAAACGGAAGGTCCCGTCGTGAAGGCTGTGATCTGGATTTCAGAAAACGCTCATCTAATTACTTTTAGGACGGCTCTCATCAAACACAGCCAGGCGAGAGCGGAGCATATGCAGCGAGTGTAACTCGAAGTGATGACAATCAGCTCCCTCGAAAACTGACCGTGCATGCTCCGCTCCCAAACAAACGACACACAAATCGTGTGTATCCCCCGCCGCCAGATATCGTGGGCAGGGAGGAACACAGCGTTTGTAATGCCGTTCGCTCGCCATAGACTTTTTCATGATTGTTTTTTATATATGCTTGTGCGGACAGACAACAGTAAATAGACAGACACATACACAGAGCGCTACTGAAGAGCAGAAGCTGGTTTGCGCTCTGCCGGATGCGCTTTTATACTTTCTGGTGCTTACGTCACCCCGCTCGTGACGTCTCACTACTCCATTGGACTGATTTGACACGTGCTTCAGAACGCTGTCACGCAGGAGCGTTCCCAAAGCGACTTCGACGCAGTTCGAGTTCCTGAAGGGGAACACTAGATTTTATGTTCGTCTGAAGAAAATGAATGATTTTTGCCCCAAAAAATCATTCACGGGGGCTTATATTGTATCCACTTTAACACTTAGAATGGTAATTGCACAGTTCTCCTCAAGACTTT
>NW_015648725.1:214862-218820 GCF_001515625.1 Sinocyclocheilus rhinocerous | reverse complement strand
TTTTTTGTGGGGGGGGGGGGGGGGGTTGTTATGTCCATAGTACAAGTGGTGATGTCAGGTTATACATGTTAACCTTAAAAGTACGTTTATATGTTTTATAATGAGTATGAGCAATAATAATAGTGTTGTCTGACTTTTATAGTATGTAATTTGGACTGCAACATTTATCATGGTTTATTTTAGTGAATTTAAACTGTCAATTCAATCTCAGTTTCATGGGTTTATACAACCTTGACTCTTGCCTCTCTTGTAAAATGTGAGCAGATTGGTTAGCAAGTTACTGCGGGTATCAAACAGAGGAGCAGTGTGAGCAACACTTCACCACACCACTGTCCTCAGCTGTCATTATTTAAACATGCCATCTGACCGTTGACCTGCAGCACCATGTGACAGACTTGAAAACCTCACACAGTGGCATGCGAGCGCTCTTTCATTTAAGCACAAAGAACTCTCAAAGGAAAAGAAAAGGCGTACAAGTCGAGGAAAGAAAAGAATACTTAACCTGGTTATGAAAGACAAGGTCATAATCTAGTATTAAAAATCCTGGATGGGAAATTGGGAGGAAAGGATGATAAAGGATTAGGTGAGCGTGGTTTAATTTGCGCGGTCCCCGTCGAGCGTCTGGGTGGTGGCGGAGCGGTATAGGACCGGGAAGAGGGCGCGAAAGGTTAGTGACGCACGGTTAGCCTGCTGCTATCTGAACCACCTCCCCTGACGTCTGATTTGCCTGCTGATGTTAATACAGCACAAATTGGACTGGAATTTGAAATTAATGTAAGTGAAGGAGATATAAGCAAATTAGATCTGTGTGGCCCACAGAGAAACCGAATGGCCACGGGTTATAATTTAAAAGCAGTTAGACAAGGTGATCTAGTATTCACTTTGTAGCATTATTGGTTTGTTGACATCAGTGTGACATGGGGTGACCAAAACCTTATATCAAACTATGAGAAATCTTATATCATGTTACATCTCTATATTTTTACATTACATTAAATTACATGTTTTTTTCATCAGTTTGTACGTTTCTTCACTTGTAAGTAATGCAAAGTAGTGATAGACAGACAGACAGACAGACAGAGAGTCTCCTGTCTCTTTCTGTCTTTCTAATATGCACAGGTTTTCAGATCTAAATATATGCCACTGTCGTCTTGCCTCATGCAGGCACATTTCCGATGCAGATTGTTTGTGTTTGGAACATTAAACACTAGTAGTGTGTCTTTCTTCTGCAGTTGTTCAAGTGTTGTTTGCTGTGAGCATGTGCTGCTCTGAGAGACATATCTTCATTGTTCAGTGAGAGACAGTGGTGCATCAGAGAGACATATGGATCTATAACTATAAATGCTGAATGAATGATAAACCACTTTATTGTATTTGCCCAGACGTTTTATGTTTCAGTGAATCAGCTGTTTCGATTTTATTGGATATTTTATTTTATTTTATTTTATTATTTTTTTAGAACCACACTTCAAACAAGCTATCATAGGTGTAAGACATTGCCATTTTTGCATTAACCATTACTAGTTCAGTTCTGTTATGTTCACACTACATGGGTTCAATGTAAAAGTAATTGTCATTAACTTGAACTCAGTGTTTATGTGGTGACAGGCCTCTTGTCACAGATAGAAGTCAGTGGAGGTGACCTGTATGACTCTGGTCTCTGTCACATGTAGGTTCATTCCATCTTATATTAGAATCGATGAAGATGAAATGGAGTTTTTCCGGTCGCTGAACTCAAAGGTCAGAAAGGATCATCCAAGCAGAAAGGGTCATCAAATCCCTCATTTGTTATATATATATTTTTCATTTGATAAAAGAAGAATTTCTTTGTTTATATTGTGAAGCATTTTATTTTCCCCGAAGTTCTTCATAATGTTGTTCGTTAGGGTGGGCACAATTGTTGAATCCACCTATGACATCTAAACATGGGTGGTCATATGTTATTGTGCTATTGGTTGTCATAGTGCTTGCTGTTGAAAAATGCCCGGCTTTGTGCCTGACAGATTTCTGAGGTCCTAAACACAAAGCATGCGTGTCATAACCTTGACGATTTCTGAATGACCCATTTTTGCAGCTTAGTTTCAGTATATGGTCTTGGGTGGGCTGGAATTTTTGCTTTTTATTTATTGTGTTGTGTTTACACTATGTCAGACTCTGATATCAAAGGAGCAAAGAAAATCTGACTCTCACATCATGATGTGATGGTGTGACCCCTTTAAGATTCTTGGTCTTTATAAATCTCTGACTGAGGTGCTGCAGACTTATTACAGGAATATTGAAAGTGAATATTGAGTTCAATGGGTTGCAAAAATATAGTGTTAAGGAAAAAAGAAGGAGGGATGGAGGGGACTAAAGAGAGAACTGAGGGGTTAAAGAGGTGGAATGTAAGAGTGACGCAAACTCCCAGCAGGCATCTGTCCTTCCCTGACCACTGTTTCATCACTGTTTCCACAATAAACTTAATAAAATAAAAAAAATGGACAGAGAAAGAGGTCTGAGATTATGTAATCTTGTTTTAGGTTGTTGTCCTTTCGTTTTCGTTTTCTCTCCATAACGGCTGCAGTGCTGCGTTTAAAATGAGAAAGCCCCGCCCACAAGCAGTGACATCATTCACAGTCATTTGAGGATGAATTAGTTTCCCATGATATATTGTGCACTTTAGCTGTCGGTTCAGTATTTTATTCGTTATTTGCCTCTTCTGCAACTCACTGAAATATTTCCTGTTTATTTTTTTATTCAGAAACTTCATTAAACTTTCATTTAGAAAGTGTAAATCTGGTGGGTGCTGGAATGTTCCCTAAACTTACATTAAAGAAGGGAACCAAGTCGTTTCTAAAAACCGGAATGCGTACAATAAGCAACCACATTGTAATTTGGTAAAAACCAATACCCTAGCAACGACCCTAACATCTTGTCAGTCAGTTTTGCACATTTTCTTCAGAAAATGTACAAATATTAGTAGTTTATTATTGCGATAATAAAGCACACTTCCAGAATGACAATATGCTGCTCAGCTTTTCTGCATTGTAGTTTTCGTCTGGTTGACGTCAGAGGCAGGACTGAACTAATTGACATCATTAGACTGGAACATACAGCATGTGGATCTCAGACCAGTTCTGTGTGTGTTTTGTCATTGTTTGTGTGGGTGTGTATGTGAGGTGAATCTTAAAACAAACTGCTGTCAATTTTAATCAGTGAGGCACAAAACCAGCCTCAGGTAGTCCAATTACAGACAGACACGCTCCACGGATGAGACTGGGCCCTCCTCACAAACACACACACTTACACTATTGCGTGTGTGTACTGAAAGAAGGGAAAGAGGTTTTTATGGTGTTTTGTAAAGGAAAAATAATTGAATTCATTCGTGCTGAATTAAAAAAAAAATGCAAATGCAGCCCATTGTTTGCAAATATTTAGAGTCGCGATGGATGTAGTGCTCAGTTAGTCGATATGTTCCTGTTGTTTATTTGTTTTGTTCAATCAGCATACTTCCCAGTTGTCCATGTGAAAGTGATACATTTTGATTTGGGTACATAAATGAGACACATGGATTGTAATGACCAAAATTAATCCATGTGACAGCATCCTATCACTCCTATCGCACCAATCTGACCTGTCATTTTTTGTTTGTTTCCTCAGGGTGGAAAGATCCCTGTGAGATGGACCTCGCCGGAAGCCATCGCATACAGGAAGTTCACTTCTGCTAGTGACGTCTGGAGTTACGGTATCGTCATGTGGGAGGTGATGTCTTTTGGCGAGAGGCCCTACTGGGACATGAGCAACCAAGATGTAAGTTTCCTCTTTTTTTTATACCGAACAGAGTATGATTGTCTATTACTGGCTTTGAGTCACACTAGTCCTGAATCTTAAACTGAGTAAAATACAAATGAAAACGTATTATATTATATTATATTATATTATATTATATTATATTATATTACATTATATTATATTATAT
>NW_015648725.1:164275-213070 GCF_001515625.1 Sinocyclocheilus rhinocerous | reverse complement strand
ATATTAGTGCTGTCAAACGATTAATCGCGATTAATCACATCCAAAATAAAAGTTTTTGTTTACATAATATGTGTGTGTGTGCTGTGTATATTTATTATGTATATATAAATACAAACTCATGCATGTATATATTTAAGAAAAATATGTTATGTTTATATATTAAATATATTTATATATAATATAAAATATACAAATATAAATATATAAATGTGTATGCATGTAAATATTTCCAAAATATATACTGTATGTAAGTGTATGTGTATATATACATAATAAATATAATATAACAGTACACACACATATATTATGTTAACAAAACCTTTTAATTATATTATAAAAGTTTTATATAGAATAGAATAGAAAATAATAGAATAGAATAGAATAGAATAGTTGTGGGGCGGTACCTTTACAAAAGGTACACATTTGCACCATATTTACCCATAGTGGGTGCAAATTATTACCTTAAACGTACATATCAGTACCTAAATGAGATATTTCAGTAACTTTTGTAAGGGTACCCCCCAATGACAGCTTTTGTATCTTTTTTCTGAGAGTGCAAGGCTTTGCAATGCATTCATGATCTATGTAAAATGCAAGATTAACTATAAAGCACCAAACACCCTTTGGCTTTACCCCTGAATTCCATTGCCGTGAGTCTCATTTCCTGTCAATCTCTTTGGCTCTACGGCTCACTAGTTTGAGTCTTACTGTCTTTCCTACTGAATCTACAGTACCTTCCTTTCTGCATTAAAATCTCCCAGCATCTGTGTTTCAGAGCAGACATTTTTTCCTGTTCGAATTGTGAATACAGCAGACTCATTCTAGGCTCTCTGTTGATTTTCCGAAAATCCTGCCAATGAAAACATAAATTCCCCAATCCTTTTAGCATCCGGTTAACACATCAGAGTTGCAGAACGAACCCTGAGGAACTTGTGACTGTAATGACCGCCAAACTTACAACTGTATAAAACGATTTGAGCATTCAGAGATTCGGTACGTTCAAATCAAAGAAAATAAATTAAAGAAATGAATTACTCTTTTTCTGCTTTCTGTACATTCTCTGTATTTACTTTCTTTTCTCAAAGATAGTCTCCATGGCTCAAAAGGGGTGTTATTTGTCATGCTCGACCGACTTAATTTCTTATGTTCTATTTGAAAATTATGTTGTTAAATATTCATGAAAACCATCTTATGAAAGACTAAGACTGTAAAGCTGTCTGATTCTGTTATACAATATGTTTAACATCGCATGACATGCACCAAAAACACCAACAAAGCAATAGAGCTCCAAAGCTATACTCTCTGACACAGAAGAACCGCCAAAGGTAAAGTTGTGGATGGTAATATTTATTCGGCCTATCACACACTTCATTATCTGAATCTTCTAGAGTTTTTAATGATCATCCAATCCCAAATTGCCATAAAAAGATCATATCCGCGTAATGAAACAGCAGGACATCTGCAGCACTCAGTGCCCACATCTCACCGCGGTCCTGTGGAATCCATTAAGGAGAAAAGCGGTCGCTGTGGAGGGAGCAGAGAATATATTGATCCTCAAATATTTAGATTCATGTTTGTGCGAACCAGAGCTTAGATTGGTATGCAGAGGATAGACAGTGTTTGTTGGTTCATTTGATCTTTGCTTGTGTCAGAGAGAATCAGAGAAAGGAACATGGGAAGAAAGTCCACAGTGTTTGATGAGGGTAGAATGACAGATCACATTTAACGATTAATGATGCTCATGGGTTGTTTGTGTGTTATGTTGCAATGTCTATGCAACAAAACTGATATATGTGCCAATCTTTGTGTGATAAACCAATATTGTATGCTTGATCCTTTTTTATGATATTGTTATGGTATTATTTAGTTCTTATTATTGAAGCACTCAAAACCAGTTTCTCACAATGCATTTCCTCTAGTGACGGGGGTTTTGATTAAGTGATTCAAATCTTTTGAATTCTCTAAAAGATTCATTTAGGTTTGACCACTCATTTATTCACTAAAAGATTTGTTCATGCAAAAGATTTGTGCAGTGACCCTTTCTGAGTGAATAATTTAGTTAGTATTAATTTATTACTTAGGAATCACTTATGTACTGTCTTTATCCAAAAGTTGCATGTCACTCAGAAAAAAGATACAAATCTGTCACTGGGCTGGCACCATGTCGAAAGGTGCTAATTTGTACACTTTAGGTACTAATATCTACTTTTACTAATATGTTCCTTAAATGTTTTAATATATACCATTTAGGGGTAAAAAGGTACAAAGATATACATTTTAGCTTTTGTACCTTAGGGGACCCGTCCCAGTTACAGCTTTGTAGCTTTTTATTTATTTATTTTTATTTTGAGAGTGTATGAATCCACTGAGAGACTCCAGAAAGTGTTTAAGAATCATACATATAAGTGCTTCCCCCAGCAATGACAACATAGCAATTAATGGCAATAATGTGTGTGTGTGTGTGTGTGTGTGTGTGTGTGTAGGTGATCAACGCTATAGAGCAGGATTACAGGCTGCCGTCCCCCATGGATTGTCCCACTGCTCTCCACCAACTGATGCTCGACTGCTGGCAGAAAGATCGGAACGCTCGGCCGCGCTTCACGGATATCGTCAGTACGTTTGACAAACTCATCCGCAACCCCACCAGCCTTAAAGCAGTTGCCAGTATACCCACTATGTGAGTCAAACAAACTTATTATACACACATTTTGTTTTCATACTATGGTGGAAACCTTTATTTATGCTAACAAGTTTGGGGGCTTTTTTATTTTCCAAATGCACAAAATAATGATCTTTAAAATAGCATCATATGACCCCTTTAATATTTTTATTCAGAAAGGACTTTTGCATTGCTACAAAATATTTTTTTCAAAAAAAAAAAAAGTTATTTTGAACTTTCTATTCATCAAAGAATCCTGAAAAAAAGTATCATGGTTAACATAAAAATGGTGAGCAGCACAAATGTTTCCAACTTTGATAATAATAAGGAATGTTTCTTGAGCAGCAAATCAGCATATTAGAATGATTTCTGAAGGATCATGTGATGCTGAAGACTGTCGTAATGTACAATATATTAAAACAGTTCACAAACCCTAAACATTTAGTGTGTTTTCATATTAAAAAAGACACTATTTAGTCCACTTATGAAGCTGTTTTCTTTCTGGGAGCAACAAGGTAGGTTGTCCCTACAAAGACAGCAGCCATGACACCAAGGTTGGGTGATGTAACTCCTCTTTTTCCCTGCATCTCACTCTCTCTTTCTCTCTCCTCCTCCAGTCCGTCCCAACCGTTGTTGGACAGGTCCATCCCAGACTTCACCACCTTTAGTTCTGTAGAGGATTGGCTGGCTGCTGTCAAGATGTCTCAATACAGAGACAACTTCCTCAACTCTGGCTTCACATCCCTACAGCTGGTCACCCAGATGACTTCAGAGTGAGTGTGAAGTTTTAAGTGTCTTTTCTAAATAATTTGTACAATTTCTCAACATTGGGGTTTCTTTATTGTCAATAAAGGTCTTAAAAATCCATGTTGGCATTAGATGGTCAAACTGGTCAGCCAGTCCAAGCCGGAATGTGGTTCTATCCAGGCTGACCAACATGACCTATCAGGTCAAACATGGCCCCACCATCTGATTAACCAACTAATAAACCACCTTCTAGTTTCTAAATAAGTTTGTCATCCAACTCATAAACCAACCAAACCAGAACCAGCTTAGAACTGTCTAAAGCACTGTTTTTAAATAAATTGGAAAAACCAGGCTAGATTATGGTGGTTAAACTAGTCAAACATTCTGAAGTATTCTGAAATGTGGTTATCCAGCTCCTCATTAGCTTAGCCAAGATGGTCCATCAGCTTTAACCAGGTTGACTGACATGGTGAACTTGGCCCCATCAGCTAGTCATACAACTAGTCAACCTAGTCAAAACTAGCTTGGACCAGTAGATGATCAGTCTCGCAGTTTCTAAAGTTCTTATATTTATTAGGCTTTTATCATTGTTACTAAAGCTTTTCACTGCTGGTAAATCCATACTGTACCAGAGAGTTTTGAAATATGGTTAGCAATCTCTTCACCAGCTTGGTCCACCAGCTCTAACCAGGTTCACCGACATGGTCAAATTGGCCCTATCATCTAGTCATACAACTAGTCAACAACCTAAACCAGCTAATGACCAATCTAACATTTCTAAAGTTGTCCATTTCTAAAGTAACACCAGGCCGTACATACCAGCTTAAGGTAATTAAACTGGTCAACCATTCAGTGTTTTGAAATGTGGTTAGCCGGTTCTTCACCTTCTTAGCCAAGATGGTCTACCAGCAGTAAATTGGTTGAATTAACCCCATCAACAGATTATACAACTAGTCAACCACCTAATTGCAACCTTATTTCTCGAAATTGTGACTTTTGACCTCACAATTGCAACTTTATTTCCTGTTTTAAACTTCATCACTTAGTTTCCTGATTCCTGAGTTGAAAACAGGCTTTCATATGTCACACTGTTAACAACATCTGTTTCAAAAATCATTATGTTTACAACAATTATGTGTCTTATTCAGCTGTCCTGTCATATTATTGGTTTATTTTAGATGATGTCTAATGCTTTGTGAGTTGGTTTGTTGTGTCTGTGTGAAGGGTGATTAAAGCTGGTTTCAGATTTCCAGACAGTCATTGATCACAGAATGCCAAGCGGCCAGATATCTCAGCAAACTTGTTTAATATCGATTTATGAACCATACATTAGGATTAGCATGAGTCGCTATGGTATGTGCGTGTGTTTTGACTTGTTTGAGTCTCTATCGAGCGAACAGGTGGATATGCTGTTGATGATGTTTAATACACGTCTCCAGGAAGCGTACTGTGAGGTGTAGCGTCTCTGACGGTCTGATTAATGTAGCCGCCGCTCACAGAGAGGGTCTGCGCTTAATTAGCAACATAAGTATGAGCCCACGCATAAACAGGAAGTTAAATGCAAGGAGCTTTCATGTGTTAATGCTGTTTGCTCTCACATCATAAACCTGTAGGGGCTCTGAGGTGTTTTTCTCTCTCTCTGGGTTGTTTGAATGGTTCGTATATTGATAGTACAGGTTGTTCTCATTCAGAATAAAAGCTTCTGTCAGAGGATAGTGGAGTAAATTGAGCGTTTATTCAGAGTTGCTCTTTTGTCTATGTAATTTAAAGGAGGCAGTGAAACAGTCACCTAAAATCAGATGCTGTAGCAGACACGTCTTGATCTTACTTGGCCTTTTGATGTACTGTACTGACCATTACGCTACTAACAGGAAGATGTGCTTGTCAAGAGTTGCTCAGTGAATGTTTTCCTGTACCATCTGGCAAACTGCTTTTAGTGTATTTTAATTTTTACTACTGCTAGAGTAAAAAAACAAACAAAAACGTTCATTAGTATGGATTATATTGAAGGCAATAATATGTAAATATGTGTGTGTGTGTGTGTGTGTGTGATTTTTAAAATATTTTATTTTAAGTTTTATATTTTTGTGAATTGTATATTTTATTGTTGAATTTATATTACTGTTCATTTTATATACTTTGTGAATTGCTCATTATTAATTCATAGATTTATAATACATTTTTTAATGTTTAAATGTTAACAATGTATTAGTAAGTGTACAAATTAAAAATTGCTGTGAAAGTATTGTTAATTGTTAGTTCATGTTAGCTACTGCATTTCATTATTGCAACTAATGTTAACCTATACAGTCTTATTGTAAAGTTTTATCAGTTCATGTGTACAGCCTCAAAAAAAAAATTTGATTTAAGGCAAAATGTCAAATTTCAGCCATATTTAGTTGAGATGTGAATGTAGTCTGAGCATCAACCAATGTGCAATGATAACAGCAGCTCCTTTAACTTGGAAAGGTATTGTTAAAGTATGTTACAAATGACTGTTCAATTAGGAAGGAGCGATGCAAATGTATATTATACAGCTATTTAGTGTCTGCTTTGGAGGTATTTGTCATGGTTGTGTACTGCATTTGAATGTGTGTCCAGTATTAACTGTAGTTATGCATTCTTCTTGTGTTCACAGGGATCTGTTGAGGATAGGTGTGACTCTAGCCGGCCATCAGAAGAAAATCCTCAACAGCATTCAGTCCATGCACCTGCAGATGTCCCAGTGTCAGACGGGCACAGCGCTGGCATGACTACAGGGGGCGCCAGACGACGGGCTGGGCAGCTTGCGTAAGAATTACCAGCGGGTGAGCCCAATCCCATCGGAGCGCGCAAGAATAGAGACTATCATCCTGATCTGAGAACATGTTTCAGGAGAGGAACCATTATCCCATATCCAACAGACCAGATCGGAACAGGACCACCGAGACTCGCAGGACATCTGTTAACCCGTCGGCTGTTTGTCTCTTTGGGCTACATTTACAGGGAAAACCGAAGAAGCGGACTCTTTTGTCCTCTTCTTGTCATTAATTCTGTTTTAGTTACCTTCGTGTTGCTTATCAAAAACATCACAATGACTATTCCGATTCTGAGACGTCTACAACGTTTTCTACAAGGTTCTTTCATTCTTCTTTTTTTTCCACTATAAACCTTCTATCGTCACTGCTTACCACTTACACTACCTGTCGATCTCGGTATGGCTGATGTTGCCAAAGGACATCCTGTATGCCTGCGTCCCATCCCTAGGCCATACAAGCATAAATAATGTATATCTTTAAATAAATACGAGTATATCTTCAGAGTAAACCTTCATATTGAAGGTGAAGTGTAACGGACCTTTATGTAAATACCCTCTTCTTCCGCTTGCATTTTTGGCAATGTTGCGCGTTGGATCAGAACCGCCGATTCTGCAGGACACGGACTCGCTTACATCAGCGCGACGCCACGAGAACAATCTGGGATGAACTCTGACTCTGTCAATGTTGTGTAAATATCAATTAGTTGTGTATAAACTAGCGTTAAAAAGATATACTTTAGGTGAAAAAAGCTACGCATTCAGGCCACTAAACAGTGTTTATTGTAGGTGTTACCATGCTGATGAGCACTTCCGTGTACAGCTTTTCTTTCTTCCACTTCTTCTTCTACTTCTTCTAGTCGTTCTTGTTAGTTTTGTGTCAGAGTGTTTGAATGCGTCGACTAGCATTGGGGGAGGGTGCGTAGTCACCGCCTAAACTAGCTAGTACACTTAAATGTAGTTCCTCTGTTAATAAGCTGTACTAATGTTGGTCTTACAGGGTCTTTAAAACCGCTAATCTGTTTCCAAGCACGTGTTTACATAAGCGAACGGAAAGGTTGCAGACAGGAAACGAAGAGACTTGCGAAACCGCTGCCCTTTACCAATTTTATCAGGCCGAGTCACACTCTCGGCTCTAGATGTTTCTGGATGACATTGCTAAATGCGGTACATGTTCTTTCATGCCATCAGCTCTCCATTTATTTGTGTGTGTGTCTGGATTGAACATCTGTGTGACCCTTTATGAACAGATGCCTAATGCCACCCCATTGAGCACATTCTACTTAAGCAGTCAGTGAAGCACTGGGAAACACACACACACAGGCTTTTGATGGCTTTGGGCTGTTACTTTTTGGTTGCCATGAAGAAATAGCATCAGCTTATTGACGATGATAATAATATTATAGGTAACACTATACAGTAAGTTCTAAGTTGTCAACAATAGTAAATGCATTATGGATGTATGAACTAACATTTAACAATACTTGAAAAATGTTTAATGTTAGATTAATGTTAATTTCTGAAAATGCAAAACATTTTAAGATTTCAGGTTGTATGAATGGATATGAACATTGAATGAACATGAATTAACAATGAACCACAGTGTGTTTATAATTTAATCTAGATTAGTAGATGCTGCAAAAAAAGATGCAGTTCATTTTTCATGATATACTGTATATGCATGAACAAATGTTAATGAATTAAACATGATTGTAAAGTGTTACAAATAATATTAATATTGTATTTGTATAGCATAAAATGTAGCTAAACGTGCTAAACAAATCAGAATATCATTTTAATAAAAAACAGTAAGATGAAAAAAGCAACAAACTAGAAGTGAAAAGTGAATTTAAATGTTAAAAGTAAAGTTAAATTCAGTGCAATTACATAGAGAGACCTAAAATACTCAAAAGGCAACTTAAAAATAAATAACCAAACAAATAATTTTGAATCATTGTGTGCTGCAAATATGGTTGGCTTTTATGATAAAATTCCTCATTTGTAAGTTTATTTGGACAAAAGAGTCTTGTATTAATAAATATAAATATAATTGGTAAAAGGTTCCAGATTTGAGGGTCATAATGGCTAAAAGCAGCTCTGCATGATCTCATAAGGTTTAGCATTAAAGAACCCCAATGTGAGATTTGAAACATAACGGTTTGTAGAGGTTAGCAGCTGTACCATTCATTTGCCTGTTGTGAATCGTGTGTGTGTGTGTGTGATGAATAAGCTGCTACATTGCCTGTAAGTTAATGAGACTCATGGTTTATGGTTATTCTCTACAAGCAACACACACACACAATCCATCTCACAGATATACCCAAGGTGTTGCACCTAATTGGCTACAATGAATTTCACCATGGCAACCAAAGAGTGTTTTGGCTTTTTGTTAAGGACGACATGCTTTTACAGCTTCTGCCAAGAGGCTTATTCTTTTGCGTGCACACACACAGTCCTCAGCTGTATTCCATTGAAGAAAGTGAATCTGTTCCTTCATACGACGGTGGTAGCGATAATGTCTGGCTCTTATACGAGCGTTAGCACTAGATGACGACGTCTTCCCCTGCGCAAAGGACTGGAGGCAGCTCAATTAATGATCACAAAGTATCCTCACCGTGGCCCGCGTCCAGCTCGTTCGCAGTGGGGCGTAACCAAGCTGTCCGGCGTCCTGCCGTATGGCCCAGCTGAAAAATGGCTGACTTGCTCTCATCGCCGTGGACACTCTGGGGAAGGTGGAGCCTGCTGGGATACCTGCGGGTACAGCACACAGACTGATGAGAGTGATGAATGAGCTGGAGCGAGACAGAGAATGAAAGAGAAAGCGAGAGCGAGAGACAGTAGATTGTGCAGGATAGGGAAAGAAATGAGAAGAAATGGGGAATAAAGAAAGAAGAAAGTGACAGACATTAGAGATTAGAGTATTAAATCAGGATGAAATTAAAATTTGACCCTATTTTCTTTCTAACTATGTTTATTTCAACTTCTCCCCCCCCAACCACGTGAGTTATTCTCTATTATTTTCACAGTCCAATCATGGTGGTTAAAATTAAGTTCCATCATCATATCCTGTTTCATTTATAATTACTGCATATTGAAGTGCAATGGGTTGCAAAAGGCATTTCATGTTGACTGTAAGAGAGAGGGCTTAAAGTATAACAGTGGTTGACCAATATGGGTTTTTGAAAATGGAAAATGCCAATACTTGTGATATTTCAGTTTTTCTTTTTTAATAAATCTGCAAAAATGTCAACAATTCTGTGTTTTTCTGTCAATATGGGGTGCTGTGTGTACATTAATGAGGAAAAAAAATTAACTTAAATGATTTTAGCAAATGGCTGCAATATAACAAAGAGTGAAAAATTTAAGGGGGTCTGAATACTTTCCGTACCCACTGTATATACAACAGTTCAAAAATTTGGGGTCACTAAGATGTAGATGTATATTTTTGAAGAAATTAATACTGTTATCCAGCAAGGATGCATTTAAATGATCAAAAGTGACAGTAAAGACTAGTTTATGGTTAAGACTAGTAGTATATATACAGCCGTGTCCAAAAGTTTTGAGAATGACGCAAATATTAATTTTCACAAAGTCTGCTGCTACAGTGTTTTTAAATCTTTTTGTCAGATGTTACTATGGTATACTGAAGTATAATTACAAGAATTTCATAAGTGTCAAAGGCTTTTATTGACAATTACAATAAGTTTATGCAAAGACTCAGTATTTGCAGTGTTGACCCTTCTTTTTAAAGACCTCTGCAATTCACCCTGGCATGATGTCAATCAACTTCTGGGCCACGTCCTGACTGATGGCAGCCAATTCTTGCATAATCAGTGCTTGGAGTTTGTCAGAATTTGTAGGTTTTTGTTTGTCCACCCACCTCTTGAGGATTGACGGCTGAGAAGCAACCCCACACATGAATGGTCTCAGGATGCTTTACGGTTGCCATGACACAGGACTGATGGTAGCGCTCACCTTTTGTTCTCCGGACAAGCTTTATTCCAGATGCCCCAACCAATCAGAAAGGGGATTCATCAGAGAAAATGACTTTGCCCCAGTCCTCAGCAGTCCAATCCCTGTACCTTTTGGAGAATTTCAGTCTGTCCCTGATGTTTTTCCTGGAGAGAAGTGGATTCTTTGCAGCCCTTCTTGACACCAGGCCATCCTCCAAAAGTCTTGGCCTCACTGTGCGTGCAGATGCACTCACACCTGCCTGCTGCCATTCCTGAGCAAGCTCTGCACTGGTGCTGCCCCGATCCCACAGCTGAATCAACTTTAGAAGATGGTCCTGGCACTTGCTGGACTTTCTTGGGTGCCCTGAAGCCTTCTGCACAGCAATTGAACCTCTCCTCTTGAAGTTGTTGATGATCCGATAAATTATGGATTTAGGTGCAATCTTACTAGCAGCATTATCCTTGCTTGTGAATCCCTTTTTGTGCAAAGCAATGATAACTGCACACGTTTCCTTGCAGGTAACCATAGTTAACAGAGGAAGAACAATGATTTCAAGCACCACCCTCCTTTTAAAGCTTCCAGTCTGTTATTCTAACTCAATCAGCATGGCAGAGTGATCTCTAGCCTTGTCCTCATCAACACTCTCACCTGTGTTAATGAGAGAATTACTGACATGTCAACTGGTCCTTTTGTGGCAGGGCTGAAATGCAGTGGAAATGTTTTTGGGATTAAGTACATTTTCATGGCGAAGAGGGACTTTGCAATTAGTTGCAATTCATCTGATAACTCTTCATAGCATTCTGGAGTATATGCAAATTGCCATCATAAAAACTGAGGAAGCAGACTTTGTGAAAATTAATATTTGTGTCATTCTCATAACTTTTGGCCACGGCTGTATATATATATCAAAATGTATATGTCAAAGAATCCTGGATACATTTTTTTTTTCAGCATTGATAAGAAATATTTATTGAGCAGGAAAGCAGTATATTCAATTCTAAAGGATATTCATTTCTAAAGGATCCCTAGACACTCAAGACTAGTATAATGGCTGCTGAAAATTATATTTTAAAATATATTAAATAGAAAATAATTTTTAATTATAATATTTATTCACAATAGAATTTCCTTTTACTGTATTTTTGATCAAATAAATGCAGCTTTGGTGAGCATAAGATACTTCTTTAAAAATAAATAAATGAATAAATAAAAATCTTATACAGACCTGACACTTGTCCAGTTAAAAACTTTAAATTTTGTAACTGATGCAAAGAGGATCTGCCATTTCTGTTAATCAGTTATGTGTACACGCTAAATGGTCAAATAGTCAGCCTGGTCAATATACCCATTCATCTATCACTATGTTGGCCTAATAACAGCAGCACTTCTCCATCTGCACAGACAGACTGAAGCTTCATCATAACGCACATGTACAACCATTACAGATGTAGTATATGATTTATATTTGAATATGTACATGAACGCTATTGTTTCTAATGCGAATGTGTCTCTTTTAAACTCTCATTCTGCACAAGTCCAACAATTCAATCGAGGATCATCTTCATCTCTTGCTCAAGGGTATCATCCTCCTCTCGGAGGGTTGAGGGAACAGGCAGGGAGTGAGAGGATGAACGGAAATGATTTGTGTCTAATTTTATCGCTCTTTGCCTGGAGTGTCGACACATTGTGGAATCTGGTGCGCGTTTGGCAGCGGATCAGCGGCGATGCTGTTACCGTGCCAACTGAAGTCTGAGCGGTGCATGTGTTCACTAGCGCGGCTCAGACTTCACAAGTGCAAACAAAAAGCAAGTTTGGAACAAACAAAAGCATCGTCTCACATCGCCTGTAGGAACGAGCCCCCGATTTGTATTGTTCTTTTTCTTCCGCGCGCTTCAAACGACACATTCATGTTAAAATGATGGAGCATTACTTTTGACAGACGATATTAAAAGCCAGAGAGTCAAAGGGTTCGAGAGACTGTTGATATTACTAGCATGGCATGGATACTAGCTCACACTGTTTTGTAGATACCGAACGAAGGAAAGCCCCCCTCACCTCACCGAGGCTGTATAGTTAACACTCGTTTCTTGTGATGAGTATGTCAGAGTTTGAAACTGTAACTTTCTGAGAACTATTGTACTGAAATGCACTCAATAAAGACCTTGGAAAAGCTGAAGTCGAGCGAGTGATATGTTCATCCGGAGAGCACTCTTGATATGAGGCACAGGCGTGGGTCAACCGTGTAGCCTCTCCGCTGCTGTTGAAAAGGGAGCGCGCGCGCACGCGTGCGTGTGTTTGCGAGAGATGTTAGGAGTTTGCATACGCTCTCGAGACCCTCAAGTCTTGAAGACAATGGCTGCATCCGAAAACTTAGGCAGCTGACTTGCTGCCTCTCTGCCGTATGAGGCAATGACTTTGCAGGCAGCGTTTTTGCATGGCACCTCATGAAACTGTTTTCGGACAGGCTTCTGAGGCAGAGTAACGGTTTACTGATCTACAGCAAAATATAGAGAGCTTTTGTGATAACTTAGTGCATTTTTCATTACTGCAATATTAATTTCTCGCTAGAAATGACATCAAAAGGGGAAAACGTTGATCAGAAACGTACATTTACACACAAACTGACCACCGACCACAACTTTCAGACGGCATCCTTATTTTTTAGCTTAACTGTCAGAGAATGGAACGCACAGGATTGTGGGATATCAAAGGCAGCGAAGGATACATCTATGCTGCCTTCAAAAATCGGCCAGATGAAGGCATCTCAGGAGACAGGAACTGAAGCTAACATTGAATTCGGACGTGCCTTGATGCCTTCCTACCTTGGAATGCGTCCTCCGAAGGCAGCATTTTTCAGTTTTCGGATGCAGCCAACGGTGTGCTTATGAAGTACCACCATGATGGTGGCTGAAAGAGATAGTGAGAAATACATTTTTAGAGTAATAATTTGACTAACGAGGCATTAAATTCATATAGTTGTCCAGCAATGCTCTGCTTTAGTAATTATTCCTGTGAAAACAACATAGTTTATCAAATTATTAAGTGACAGTGTTGTCTGGGAGAGTTTGGGGTTAGACTGCTCTAAGATTTTTGAATGTATATGTGTGATTGTTGCAACAAACATATAAAGTGAAAGATTAAATAATTCTTAATCTGATATGAGACGTGATGTGTTCTTCACTTTTGTGTTCTTGGAGTTTTGAGGTCCTCACAGATTGATGAATGGAATTAGAGGATCATGTTTTATTTCTATGGAGTTCAGCACAGAGTTTGAGTTTGTCTGTTACACATTACGCCCAAAATGTAATTTTCATTTTATTTTTATGTTATGTTATTTTATTTTTGCTGTTGCACTAATTTTATATCATGTATCATTTATACATGATATAAATTTAGAAAACAAATACTTGCAGTAGTAGTTTCATGCTAATTTTGTTCATTTTAGGGATGTCAATGCAATGTATGCATTTAGTGTGATTTTTTAATTATTATATTAGTTAATTACTATTATCATTAGTAGTAGTAGTACTGTTAATAATAATAATAATAATAATGTATTACTACTAATAATAATTAATAACACTAAATGTTAAATTAAGATAAATGGATGAACAGATAAATTGACGTCCCTAAGATAAGCATAAAATTAGCACGAAAAAAGATCAAACTGCATGTCGTCTTCTTTTTGTATTTGCATGCATCATTTGTGTAACAGCAAAAATTAATAGCATAATAAAATAAAATATAATATTATTATAATAATAAATAATTATAATCATGCAATAAAAATGCATTTATTCATGGCAGTGTCTATTTACACTATATCTGTCTACAACTTTAAACAGTGTCTACCTTGTTTTTACAGTTAAATAACTGCTGCCTTTAATCTTGTACCTTTTGTAAGAAATTCAAACTGTTTAAATTTTAAGCATCACCATTTTGTTTTTGCAAGTCACCTCCATGTTCTTTCAAGACTTGATCAGGCGTTAACAGACACAAACACATGTGTCTGCATTCACACACATCCTTAAAGAATATTTTTGTGTCCTGAGTTTACAGTGGACAAACAAATTTGAAACAGAATAGATTGCTGTAGGCCAGTGATAGACTGATATGCATTTATATGCCAATAAATATATTGACTTCTAAAGCAATGTTTTGTAAATGTAAAATCTGCCACAATAATGAAAAGATCAGTTCATAGTCCTAGTTTATATATTTAGTATTTTTCCTTTAAATATGGTGTCTTGACCTGTAAAACGTTGATTTCAAACATGAATTGCATATCAAATGAGCCCGTCTACAGGTATGCTGACCTCTTTCCCAGCATGCACGACTTCTCTTTCAGCCTCGTTCTCAGGGCATTCATTAGAGACGTGTTTATTCCTCTCTTCCTTTTATTTCATTATCCGGTGGGATTGAGCCCCGTATGGAACATGACACTTCATTTCTCAGAGAGGTCTTCCTAATGGAAAAGACCGATGCAAGGTCACTGAGACTGCATAATTGCGACTCTTCAAGAGCAATAATTGACAGTTATGCATTTTTAATGGCTATTTATGTGGATAATTCTCCACATGGCTCACTCTCCCAAACATTTGTTTAAATTGATGTGTTATCTTTATTGATAAAATTAAAGTGGAGGGAGTTGTGTTTGTGAGGGCTGGGAGAGAATACGTAAGATACTCACAGACAGATAATTAATGGCATTGGAGAGTGTTTGTGAATGTGTGTGTGTGTGTGTGTGTTCTGGAGAGACTTGACTTGTAATGTCTCCTTTATTGATTCAGTGGAGCAGATAAAACCTCTGTATTTGTGAATAAAAACAAACAGATTCTTTGAACTGGTCCACAAAACACCATGTGCATCACAAAAAGTATTTTCGTGAGACTTTCAGACTTCAGGGGTGGTAATTCAGTTTGTTTGATTAAGTTTGGCCTGGACCAAATTATAGATATGAATACAGTGTAGCACATTAATATTGCATATTATGCGGAGTGTACAATATACATTGCATTATATACAGTATACAACCAGAAAGGATGATCATTCCAGGATGAAACTGAAGAGCCAATGAAAGTGATCAGTTTTCACAAAATATTGGGGTCTCGGTAATCATACAAATTTGAACCCTTTTTATACACCATTTTTGTACCGTTAAGTATTTTGTAATCTACACATGGCTACACCCAGCTCTGAAGGTTTTCAGCAACTTATCTGATTAATCCCAGATATTGCAGTGCGGTATCCTACTGATTTGCACAGTACAGAATTTGCTAAAAATGTACTCTCCTTCAGGCCATCCAAGATGTAGATGAGTTCATCAGAACAGATTTGGAGAAATTTAGCATTACATCACTTGCTCATCAGTGGATCCTCTTCGGTGAATGGGTGCCATCAGAATGAGAGTTCAAACAACTAATAAAACATCACAGTAATCCACAAGTAATCCACAGTCCACTCCAGTCCATCAATTAATGTCTAGTGAAAGCTGCGTGTTTGTAAGAAACAAATCCATCATTAATGCTTTTTAAATTTCAAACCATTGCTTCTGGCCAAAATACCAATACATAATGCATAATAGTGCTTCCTCCAAGAAAAATGCCCATCCCCTGTTGCCCTCTCACATCCGAAAAACATCTTAATGATCGATTTGTTTCTTACGAACATGCAGCTTTTCACAAGATGTTAATTGGTGGACTGGAGTCATGTGAATTACTTGTGGATTATTGTGATCAGTTGTTTGGACTCTCATTCTGACGGCACCCATTCACTCCATTGGTGAGCAAGTGATGTAATGCTAAATTTCCCCAAATCTGTTCCAAAGAAGAAACAAACTCATCTACATGTTGGATGGCCTGAGGGTGAGTACATTTTCTGCAAATTTTCATTTTGGGGTGAACTATTCCTTTAAGGCAAATGCAGAATAGGTTCAAAAACAAACAAAATGCAGGGAATACACAGAATATAATTGACAGGCAAAGAAGATGTCCAATGTGTTTTACTAGAACGCGAGCTTGAAACAGCATTATTGGTAAGTAGTCAATGTGATGAGTGTAGAGAAATGATTGCATGCAAATACCTTTTAAGAAGTGTTGTAGCTTCATAGCACCGGTTTTCCAAGTAATTTCTCAGGATGCATTTTAAACAAGCTGTGTGTATCTTGTGCAGGGCCTGTAGACAGCTTAACCCTGCCTGAGTTCTGCGCTGCATTAGGTTTTCAATGGAAATAAACTGCATGCCTCTGCATCCCAATAGGGGTTTAGAGAAACTTCCATCAGGATTTTGTAAAGAATTTATAAAGTCATATGGTTGTGTAAAGGTCATCTGAATGCTGTTGCTCTAAATGCATTCATATCATGCACATATATGAAATGTGACGGAACAGGTAGCCCCCTTTGCATTGTTTTTTTTTTTTTTTTTTTTCTCTTTAAATAAACAACAAATGACTCCTGGTATTTTGAATGCAAATTTAGTATTTATATACTAAAAGTTCTTGAACACATTACATGCACTTAATTTACCACACAGGGCATGGATAACAAGTCTACATGTTACTGATATTCAAAAATTAATACCTAACAGGAACAACAGTGCTGTTTTACTGAATATGAAGAAGGCTGTGATTTGGCCATTGGCATTAGGCCTCTGATATTTATTTTAATAAGTAATTAATATTGAGTATCTTACAAAGACAAAATTTGGCCAGTTTTTATATTTCTTGGCCAGAACCATTCAAAATTATTATTATATTACAGTGTTTTTAATGTCAGGTGATTGTTGTCACCAATAAAATTATTCAGAGTACTGCTTTGTAAATCAGCCACAGTTTTTGACTATTTTGCATAACAAAAACAGTATTTTGGTACAAATTGTTTATTCAGCCAGAAAAAAAAAGTTCATTTAAAGCCTCAGCGTTCCGTTTAGCTTAACACAGAAAGAAAATATAGGAGGAAACTGTTGAATTTGATTAATTATATTTACTTGAATACTTCGGCAAATTTCACAGACATAAACAAAACAGAATATACAGAACTGTCTAGGGAATTTACTGTTTTTAAGAAACAAGCCTGGACATTTGTGGTTTTGCACAGTGCTTTTATTAAAAGACAATGCCATGGACCTTGCAAACCGTGACAAACAGTGCTATAGGTTTTCTTTATAAAATGTAATTTTAATGGCCTTAACTTAAAACTTTTAAACAAATTAATGAGATGAACTACAGAAAACCAAAAGGGCAAAAACTTGTTAAAATACTATATTTTGCTTGTTAAAATACCACTTGTGTGGAACACAAGCATCTCTCCCTCTGACATGCACAGATACAATGTTGCTTGTTTTTAACAGTATGCACGTCAAAATATGGTCGTCGTTTAACAAGTGTTTGATACAATTGATCAAAATACACTCGCTTTGTATTTATCAGAGGATCTGTACTGAAAACTATACAACTGTTCAGAGGCCTGTCTTTCTCTGTCTCTCTCTGTCTGTAAATATTCACAGAGCAATCACGGGATTGCCTCTCAGCACGCCATCACCAAAGAGCGAGAGATTGATGGAATGAAAACGTAAGCGAGACAAAGAAAGAGTAAAAAGGCACAGACGACACGGATTGAGGTAAAAAGAAAGAACAAACAAACAATACAATGATGATACACAGGAAAGGCCACATCTAATAGAGCTGTACGTAATAGATGTTCTGATGGATGGAGCCGTGTGTCTGTCCGGGGCCCATTGTTCATCTCAGTGTATTCTGGCTCCTGTGCTCTGATTGGCCACAGCGGGTAATGTGTAATAAGCAGGTAGAAGCCTCTCATCAGAATCCACAGCGCGTCTCTTTTGTACTCCTTGAGCCCCTGTAGCTCAGAGGCAGTCTGGGAAACGTTGGCGCGGTGACATGTTTACCGTGGCCCCTGTAATATCCAGAGTGTTTTTAACAGCCTTGAAGGGTATTATTAATAGCAATATGCAGGGTGTTTGGCAGAGAGGCTCTTTGAATATGGATGTGTTTTGGAGTGCTGGGTTTAATGTGCCTTTAAAATGCTTCTGCTATCCCAGCGAGCTTCTCCTCGCAGCTCACGTACAGCTGCCGGATCTGGCCCAACTCCAGCACTAATGTGCTTCAGTGAACTCTACAAGTGTGTGTGTGCGCGTGTGTGTGAGACAGACTCAAGTAGGTGGAAGCCTGTAGGTGTATTGGATGCGTGTTTGTGATTTCAGACATTTGAGAGCTTCACTGTTTACTGGAAAGGGCCCAACATGAGCATGTACGTGAGTGTTTGTTTGTTTGGTCCTACTGGAGAATCCAGCTAAAACCAGCTTCGGATAGTTAGCTGGTCTGAGCTGGCTATTACTGAACTTTTAATTCATGAGTGTGAATTGGAATTGAATTGGCCACCACACTCCACAAGAAGTTGAACTGAAATGACAGGAAGAGGAATATCTATCTGTCTGTCTGTCTGTCCATCCACCCAACCAACCATCCATCCATCGGTCTGTCTTTCCATCCATCCATCCATCCATCCATCTATCGGTCTGTCTTTCCATCCATCCATCCATCCATCCATCCATCGGTCTGTCTTTCCATCCATCCATCAATCGGTCTGTCTTTCCATCCATCCATCGGTCTGCCTTTCCATCCATCCATCCATCCATCCCTTTCTTTCTCTTATTATTCAACCTTATTATAAAACTTCAGGGCTTTTTAAACAGTTTCCAAACTTCAAAGATGGAATTGATCTCCTTTGCAGTGACATGTACAATTCAAATCAAAGACACACAAAACGTCAACTCATGGAAACGTCTGTGACTTGTGTGCCTTCCAATAACTTTTACAATTAGAAGTTTATCTAAAATCCGTTAGGGTTTCCTTCTCCATGTGGTGACACATTCAGTATGTGTATAATATTCCTTGCATTAAGCCAGTGCTGTCTGTGTTGTTAGAGAAATAAGATTCAGTATATCTGTAGATTAGTGGAGTCGTCTTGTATTCAGATGAGAAACAAAACCTTTTAAAAATATGTTTGCCTTTTTATAAGTTTCTTTATTTGTGTGTTTGAGGTCTGAACACCGAAAGGGATGAGATATTTGAGTATATCAAGCAATTTAAAAATGAAGAAATAAATGGAAAATTATAGTTTACATGATGAAAAAAATAAACAAGTCCTTTAAAATCTGTGTTTGTCCTTGATAATAGATTCTGTAAAATAAAAGTGATGTGAAGTGAGGTTAACATTTGCTTCAAGTTAATTGAAAGAGACAGAAACATAAAAGAGGCCTATAGCTTTAATTCAAACAAGTCAAAAAGAAAATACATGAGATAAACATTATGAAATATGCATAATAATTTTTTTTAATGTAAAGATGTTAATGTTGAGTTAGGACAGACAACGCAGTCAGAAAATTAAAGAAATATAAACATTAGGTACACATTTGTGTAATTCTACAGAGGTATACAAACAAATATATGCAGAATATACTTTTATACATGAGAAAACTAAAATGAGGTACAAAATGATGATGGGGCAGTTTCACCAAGAGAAACCAACTCATCTTGTCACAAATTTTCATGCCCAGTAAATGTTCTCAATTTAATTCATTATATAAACATTAGGTACACATTTGTGTAATTCTACAGAGGTATACAAACAAATATATGCAGAATATACTTTTATACATGAGAAAACTAAAATGAGGTACAAAATGATGATGGGGCAGTTTCACCAAGAGAAAATGTTCTCAATTTAATTCATTTGTCTGAAAGTACACTTTGGTCTGTTTACTTCCCACTGTTGACTAATTGTGTGCAGTGTGTCTGTTATTGTGTATCTGTATTTGTGCAGTATCATGCAGTTTGAGTATATAATTGTGTCAGTGTATGTTTACCGTAGGCCACTTCGCTCCTGAGTTTGTTGCCTCCTGCCTGAAACCTCATCATAATTTTAATCATCAGACTGCGACTCCGTAATTATTCGTCCCAGCATGCACATGGCTGCGAGTGTAGTCTGTTTCGGTACCCAGTGCCGCTAGGAGAAACAGGGCAGACACTCTGACCTTCACTTCCTGTTTGTTTGTTTTTCTCACTGCTTATTTGCTGTGGCTTAAGTGATTACTACACCTCTGGAAATAAGAGAATAGGCCAGATTTATCCAGCCAAATCCCATTTAATCTTGTTCAGTCGGTGGATTAGCACAGATTCGTATGATGTAGCTGTTCACATAGAATTGAAGATCCCAAGTTTACAGTGATGATAGAGCCGATTACGCTCAACAACGCTGGTTTTAACATCTGAGATGTAACTTATGTAAGCAAGGTTCATATTTAATATACAGTAAATGGTAGGACTGGGTTATACTTACATCATATAGGCCTATACATTTATATAATATGTACATATTATAAGCACGGCGAGGTACGATTTGCCTGGGGATGGAGGGGATTTTCTAGACTCTGCTTTTAATATCCTCCATTCAGATTTTCATTTTATCTTGTGTTACAGATTTTTTTCATGTGCGCTACAATACAACAATACTACTATAGTAATATACTGTATATATATATATATATATATATATATAAAAACATAAACACACACT
Source organism: Sinocyclocheilus rhinocerous (assembly GCF_001515625.1). Lineage (NCBI taxonomy): Eukaryota > Metazoa > Chordata > Actinopteri > Cypriniformes > Cyprinidae > Sinocyclocheilus > Sinocyclocheilus rhinocerous. The sequence continues at coordinate 192,321 of NW_015648725.1, read as the reverse complement.
CATCTGGATAATTGAAATGGACATCTTATATATTCTTAGTTGAAACTTTAAGAAAATATACAGGTAAAAAGTAATAAAATTAATTAGATACAAAAAAAATATATTTATTTATGAAGCAATTCTACAATAAAAAGTAATAAAAAGCAACTTTTACCTACTGTAACATTGGAGGCACGGGAACACAAGGCAGAGGATCCAATTGCAGTAAGATTTATTAAGAACATAAACAAAGAACTAACACAGGAACAGGAACCAGGAACACAGAACAGGAGACATACACAGGAAACATACACCAGGAATATAGACTGACACTGAACCAGGCAACCAGGCAAAAAACTACAAAATAAGAGTCCATGATTGACACAAATACAGGGGAACACAGTCTGGATATCGTGACACCTACACCATGCATTTTAAATAAAACATTTTAATATATGAAAGATACCTTGCAGAAATGTCAGTGAACATTTCTGTTTGAATCAAATGAATCATTGAATCAAAGCTTTGAATCAGCTGTCACAGTTTGAACTGTTTCGCAGAAATACAACAAACCAACTTAATGTTTTAAATGAAGTTTGCATCAAGTTTAAATCAATCTTAAAGCTCTGTTACTCGCATGTTACAGGGAAGAATCACAAAACTAAACGCATATCCAATGGTGTATAAAAATCCTTTCAACGCAAGAGCTAAAACTCTAAACCTGGGTGAATGAGATTTGAGCTCTCACAGGATTTGATGAAATGTAATTATGATACGTATAATTACTAAAGCAATCTTCTGTGAGGTAGAAATAATCATTTCAGGGGAGAAGTTGGCACTTGCAGGTCGGCAATGTAATTTACTGCCGAATACTGCTGAAAGAGAGGCCGTTCGGACATTTTTTCCTATTTTCTCCTGGGGAATATGGTGGCAGTTGGCACAGCGTGGCCTGTCGTTTGTCATTGAGAAAATAAGTGATTACCGAGAGACAAAGCCAATGCGACAGCTTTCTGATTCCAGCGCCGACACACATGAAATAGTCCTGATTAAAAATCAGCCTGCACTTTACATCAGGTGACGCAAAGAACGAGGCGGCTTTGTGCGGCGTACGCCCAGCGATCGTTTAGCAGTAAACAAGAGCGTGAGGGATTATCTCAGTTTGCAAACCGCATGAAAAGTGCCCAAACATTTGGCTCCCGGCACATGGATTTTAGCTATTTTAATAATGAACAAATGAGCACTTCTTCGACTGTCGAAGCATTATCATCTGTGTATTTGTTTGCCAGTCTGCCAGTGCAAACAACAAGGGAGTTTTCGTATTGATTACTTTTTAATAGAAAGCCTTGTGCCTTCACCCTCTGCTGAGCAGAAAAACAGATTTGGCATGGCTGAACGTCAAACCAAACCAGGGTGGGAGAGAAGTCAACTATGATGGGCAAGGGATCAAGGTCTCTAATTGGCAGATCTCCCCGGGCGGCGAGGAGGGGGGCCATCTCGCACACAGACCCCCGACTGCTGCTAATCCCGCGCTGAGTGCGCTTCCTTTCTGTTTCTTCTCCAAAAATCAATAAAATATTTTCCCACAGAAAATGAGGTGGAAAATGTGAGAGCTGTGCAGACAAGGGCCTTCCTCAGCTTAGCTAATTAGACCTCAACAAAAGACTCCTTTGTTTTGTTTTTTCCTTTACAAGGAAAGCCGGAGAAGAGCCAAGGTCAGGCGTACACATCTCAACTGTCAGCCCTCATTGAGACCTCTGCCGTGATGTTCTCCCAGCTCAACTCACTGACATCATCACAAAGATGGACCCGTGAGGTTAGAGTCGTCTTGTAACCTGACCCTTGGCCGCTCAGAACAATTGCACTTTGTCCTTCCAGATCCCTGCATATGTTGTGCGCTTCATCCAGCTTCATCAGCTACGTAAAAGCAGTCTGGAAACGCATGGAAGTTCATACTGGTCTTTTCAACAGGGCTCTAGTGTCTCCTTCAGGCGGTGGATCTGAGTGACTCTTTAGATCTGCTCGGGAACAAAGTCATCAGCATATCACTGAACAACGCTGAAGAAAAGAGGGAGATCTGTTGAAATCAGGAGAAATCAGCACAGCTCACACACACACACACACACACACTTAAACAACAATTAAAAAATGGGGAAACACATCTAATTGCTATTATTATTATTATTATTATTATTATTACTGTAATTAATGCTTAACTAATGCATTATTCTGGACCCCTATTCTAAAGTGTTACCAATCAAATTATTAAAATGAATTTAATCAGTAAAGAAATAACACTATAATGCTAATATTATTTATAATAATACAAAATTATAACAACAACAACAATATTAATAACAATAGTAGTAGTAGTAATAATAATAATAATTATTATTATATAACAACAGTGCATTCTTTTGTACAGCAGTACAGATGCAATACTTTTTTTTTCTTTCTTGCTTTCAACCACAGAGCTAGAGTGTTAAACCACAGAGCTATTATTTTGGGGGAAACCGCAGGGAACCTTCTCTTTTGTTGACAACAGATTTGTTAATCATTCTTTTATATAGTTTAATTGTATATTATAAATTATGTACATGTATTAATTGTAAATGCATATTTTGTGTATTCTAGACAATGGCAAAACATCAAGAGGCTACATTTGAATCTGTAATTGAAAGGGTTAATTGCAGGCAGGAGACAGTGAGAAAGAGGATCGAGTGAATCAGAGCAGCGGTCTGAACTGTAATGGGATATGTCAGCCTTCTGTCCACTGTAAGCTAAAGAGGGTTAAAGTACAGCATTCATCAGCCTGCAGCAACAGCTCACCGTTTTTTTTCTTCTCTCAGGCGGTGAGGCAGTCTCTGGTTCATTCCCTCAGATGGCTACCTCAGAGAACTTAATCCAGACCTGTCACTCAGGTGCTAAAGATCTCACCATTTCACTGATTCACTTGCTAGCTGTGTTGTGCTCAGCTGCTGTTATACCAGCCGCTGTTAGACGCATCCAAGCCTGAGCGTGCAGCAGATGGCCCACAACATCTTCAACCTGACCCCACATCCTAACCAGGTATGACAGGATAAAATCAATATAGTTTTTATTTAGAAATAGTGCTTAGCAAATATTTAATTGAAGTGTGTGTATATATATATACACACTTTTTTTCCATCTATATACTGCATATATTCATAAGCATAATAATCTGCATATTAGAATAATTTCTGAGGGATCTGATTTCAGAAGGATTAGTGAAGGATAGCTTTGCCATCACATGAATAAATTACATTTTAAAATATATTAAAATAGAAAACAGTTATTTTAAAATTGAGTAATATTATTCCAAGCTTTTGACTGGTTATATACCATATTGTCAGCAAGGTGTGTGCAGACAGACTGAAGACAGGCAGATGATGAAGTTCCAAATTGTACTGGTTTGGAACACAGAGAGATCATGGACTAATTCACAAACTCTGCTTGTATTTGTGGCAGCTGCTCAATCTACTCTGTGTAGGCTGCGTAAAGTCGTTTCCTTCCTGTGTTATTAGATTTCAAGGAACACATCACTAACTGCTAAAGGTCAAACATTAAATGTGAGTGACAAAATGTAATAAACCCGTTTACTGTGTTATTATTTTATGACTGGTGCGCTTCCGTCTCTTCTCTAAGAGCCTGTGTGGCTCTTTCAGACTGTGTGGGTGCTGTGACGGGGGTGGTGGGGGGTCCGAGCATCTCTCTGGGGACACGTGCTCTTTGACTCGGCTGCTGATCCAAAACAGAGGCGCCCAGCTCCTGTTTGCGTGATGGCTTTTGACAGGCGGGTGTCCACTGGTTTATTATTCTGCTCTTCTTCTTCTCCCACACACGTCTGTGTCTCAGTGGAGCAATGGAAGAGATTGTCACAGAAGGGACTGCTGTCTCTGCTCTTGGCAGCCTGATTGTTTTTCCGCTGGAAAAATGTGGCCAGCTGCAGAGTGTTATAAAGACAGACAATTAAACAGACGACACGGGAGATTCAGTTATTCCTCTTGAACTATCAGCGCCTTCCTGTTTAAACACAGCATAGTGTTGCTAGTTGTATTCCATAGTTACTAGAGAAGAGTCAACCAAACATTCTTGTTTTTGGTGGTTGTTTTTGTACTGTGCATTCAAAACATCTGGAAAGAGAAATAACACTTAACATACTATATATAGCACATACTTATTTAAAACGCCCTTTATGTCATTGCATACTGTGTATAATTTAAATTTTCTTTTTATCTCCAGTGTCAGAAACAATAAGAAAGTCATGAATACAATTACAAACATACATTTATCTCTGTTAGATGTCGTAAGCTGATGTGCTAACAGGCGTATAGTGAGGGCAGAACATATATTATATTGTATTGAGTTCACACATTTGCATTGATAACTAAATGTCATTTAGAGTTGTATAACAGAGATACATGATATACAAAATGTTTACCATGTTCAAAATATAAATAACCGGAATACCACTTTTTTTTTATTTTATTCAGAATCATTTCGTAAATGTTCAGTGGGCAATAAAGGAAGTTCAGTTACACTTGTGTCATTCTTTGATGCATTTTTTTTTCTACACAGTTTTAGGCACCAAGTCACAACTTAACATTCTTATGGAGGGAGAAGATGGATGTGGAAAAGAGCAGACATGTTGCTTATGGAAAGACTTAAGCTTGAGTCTCAGCCCTCATCATCGCTGAAGGGAAGAATGAAATGAAAACCATCAGATGAAGTGAGGTAAGCGGCTGTTTATGATCTTACATCATTGCGATGAACCTGAGTAGATGAACATGTTTTATGCAGCCTGTGATTTTTTAAAAAAGACAAATACATTTATAACACAAATGATTTATATTTCAGATAAATTATGTTCTTTTAAACCTTTCTATTTGTTAAAGAAACCTGAAAAAATAGTGTATCACACTTTAAACAAAAAAATATTAAGCAGCACAACTGTTTTCAACATTGAACATAAAAATAAATGTTTCTTGAGCACCAAATCAGAATATCAGAATGATTTCTGAAGGATCACGTGACTTTCGAAAACATTGAAAATCTTACCAAGCACAAACTTATAAACGCTTATGTACAAAGACAACATCTTTAGGCATTAAGCAGCTAAATTATGCTTTACTGTAAAATGTAATATGTTGTAAGGCAGCATCACATATTCAGTCCATGTATAAGGCGTTCTCAGTGAAAATCTCTAGTCAAGAATAATGTCAGTTTTTACTTTTATTCAGTATGCTACTCAATATAAAATAGTTTCATCACAAAGTGTCCAATGTAATTTTGGACCCTACTGACTTTCATTGCATGGGCTAAAACACCTGAAACAATCTTCACAATATCTTTTTTTCCACAGAAGAATGAAATTCATTCATGTTTGGAAGAAGATGAGTAATTGATGTCAGAAGTTTTATTTTTGGGTGAAATGTACCTTTAACTTAGCAATATGCTTATAATATGATATAATATCAGCTGTGAGCCTCTTGTGTACTTTTTATTAGGAGCACAATTTGTGAGGGATGTTCCATGAAGAGCATTTTAAATCAGGATGCTGCCGTAGAAGGAAGCTGCCTATGTAGGTAGGCTTGGATCAGAGCCTTAGATTGTGAGCTCAGGAAGCAATGGAGACAGACAGGAAGCCAGCACAACACTGGACTCAAATACTTTATGATTACTTCAGCTCAACAGCTCTATGTTGATATGTAGGAATGTCCCAAACCCTTAAAAACCTGCCCCCCCTCTCTCTCGCTCTCTCTCTCTCTCTCTCTTTCTCCCTCTGGGTCTTCATCTCTCTCTCTCTCTCTCTCTCTCTCTCTCTCTCTCTCTTTCTCCCTCTGGGTCTTCATTAGAACTGATGAAAGGCATGCTCCATTTCAGCCGAAGAGTCAGCGTTCTCTACAACTGCATTCGGTTTCTCTTCTGTTTCTCTGCTTCAGAAGAGATCATGAATTTTTAATCTCCCCAAAGGGCCCTTTCTGATCTTTCTCAGTTTCAGGTCTGTGACGTTTTACAAATGAGGGGCTCCTCTTCCATTCTTCCACTCTGTCCCCTCTCTCCTCTTCGGGTTGTGTCAAGGATTTTAATACCCCTCCAACCTAATAAAGAGAGTCTCACACCTGAAAAAAAAAAAAATGCTGTGACAAGGAGTTTTGAGGAAAATGTCAGTCATACAATGCACAATGCACTGGCAAGGTCTCGCTTTAAGGTGCCTCGCCGAGTCTGTCACGGTGCTGATGGGTATGTGAGTTTGTGTGAGTTTTAAGTTAACTAATTAAGCATGAATGTGGCATTACTCATTATAAAAAGTAACTATGTTGTATTTTATGGAAAATAATGTGTTCGGTTACTTTTTATCATTTTCACTCTCTCAGACTTTCTCTCCTCCAGAGCAGAAGCACTTTGCTTGGCTTGCGGGCATTTTTTACACTGGAAGTGTTTTTTATGGGGGTTGTTTTTAGTGTTTATCCCCCAGGCATTGTTTGCATACATAGGTTATAGGCTATAGCTTGGTGCTTTTTAATGCAGCATAAATGTATTTACTCAGCCAACACAATCACAGGAAATGTGTGTGTATATATATATATATATATATATATATATATATATATATTTATTTATTTATTTATTTATTTTTATGAAATAAACCAGTAAATAAATAACAAATAATTATTTAATGACGCAATTACAAGTACAACCGGATTCCACGGGAATGGTTGGATTTATCTTTATTTATCAGAGGTATATTGAAAATTTTAAAGCATAAATCTCTAGGTGGGCTAAAAGAAACTCATAATCTCTACACACACTCTAGGATAATACCATCATGCTCACACATACGTACTACAACAACTCCTACAATGTTTTCACACCTAAATATAATCCTGTTTCTCCTAACATAGACAAAGTAAATGTTTTCATTTGATATTAAATAAATCAAATAAATAGAAAATAAACTTATTTAAAAAGTAACTTGGATGAATTGCTTTACTTGTATTACTTGAAAAAAAAAAGTAATCGGATCACATAACATTTTCTCCCAAACACAATTAAAGGTATAGTTTGCCCAAAAATGAAAATTCTGTCATCTTTTACTCACCTTTGTCATTCCAAAACTGTATGAATTTCTTCTGTGAATACAAAATAAGGTATTTTGAAGAATGTGGTTGACCAAACATTTGACGGTATCCATTGACTTAGTATTTTTTCCATACTATGGAAATCAATGGCTACCGTCCACAGTTTGGTTAACCACACTGTATATAATAATTATATACATATATATAATTATTATTATTTTTTTAATAGGCTCAGTTGGACAGAAAAGCCTAATTTGAGACAATTGAGCTCGATTCAAATGAAATTTCAATCGGATTGAAAGGGCTGGTGTAGACCTGAAATAATCTGATCAACAGGAAAAAAAACATGTAAACCCTTGAATCTGACTATTTTCTCAAACGGAAATCTGTGCTGTGATGCGTACTATGTGTTTACATAGATTTTGCGTCATAAAAATATGCGTATGTTTATTACATCTTATGTCTTATGAACTGAGTAGTGGATGACACTGAATATTTACTAAATATTTGCTTTAAAAGCTCTTCAGAAAAATATATACCAATGTTTAGGGTTCATATACAGATTAGATTCATTTTGATTGACAAATTAGTGCACATAAGCATACCTACTGCTAATTAAAAATGCTCTTATTTAATTGATTCTGTAATCGTCTGTGGTTTTCTAATGTCTTCCATTTTAAAATGTTTCTTCACAGATAAGAGGATTGTGAGGAAAGGAAAACATCAAGGAGGATTGTGGTGGAGAGTTTGATGTTGGAGGAAAAAATATATATATTGTAAACAGTCAACAAACAGCAAAGCAAAGGCCGAAGTAGTGTTTTAGCCCTGGTAGCCTCGGAAATGCTGAGCATGAACTCTCACAGGAGCACATGCATCGCTGAACCCACACCTGGACTGCCTCAACCTCCAGACCCTGCCAAGCACGCACCTGTCAATCAACACGCGGAGAGAAAGAGAGAGAGGCAGGACACAAGCAGTGAGCTTTTCAAGTCAACAGATATGAGTATGTCTCTTCAGCCCTGAATTTTGGGTAATCATGATTCTGAGATTTACACTGATCCTTCTTTCTCCCATCACAGAGCGCTGCTCAGATGACATGGATGACGCCTAAGCCTCTTCTCAGCCAGGTCATGAAATGAGGTCTCGAACCGACACCTGTGTCATAGACAGGTGCACTGCGTCATGACTCTCAGTGTCAAAACAGTTAGCTCCTGCAAACTTAGATGATGAGTTTGCGGTCACAGGTGCAGATTCATAATACCATCATGAGAAATTTCTTATGCTCACCAAGGCTGCGTTTATTTGATCAAAAATTCAGTAAAAACAGTAATATTGTAAAATATTATTACAATTTAAAATAACAGTTTTCTGTTTTAAAATATTTAAAAATTTAATTTATCCCTGTGATGGCAAAGCTGAATTTTCAGCATCATTACTCCCACCCTGTCTTCCTGTTTCAGTTAAAATGACGTCAACACATAGAGTAACGCTGCGTGTTTCTAAGCATTTCAGGGGACCTTTAAAGAGCTTTTGATGACTCTGAGCATGTGTGTTTTTCAGACCTTTTGGTTAGCACAATGACTGTCCGTCCAACAGTTAATTGATGTGGAGATTTATGCTCTAAGCAAGCAAAGCAGCTTGTAATCAAAGGCTTGTGGACAATGATTTGGACTTTAAACTTTCTACAAAGTGGCAATGACCAAAACAGTCACATTTGGCCTTGAACACAACTAGAATATGAAAACAAAAGCCAAATCAGTTCATGCACATCCGTCCATGCTCTGACTGAAAATACACATTTACATTCCTCTCAGATGAGCATCTCTTGCCTTAGCATGTTGCCAATGCCATAAACACATGCATCTGCGGTAGGTGACGGTATTTGGTACAGATGATTCGGCGGATAATCCGACGGCTTTACAGATTGCTCAGACGCCGTGTGGCTCTGCATATTGACAACATATTAGTACAATAAATAAAAAAAGATGGGCTGATGAAGCTGCATGTGGTGCATGGAGTGGATAACAACTTGCCGTCCAGCAGTGCTTTGTTGAAGTTGCGATAACCCGCCCCTGCAGAATGTTAACAAGCTGCTATTAACAAACACAAGCTGTTTACTCTCCGTCAAGTCAAAAGAGGCTTGTTTAATATTTCCTTTGGCTTAATTAGTGGAAACGGAGTAGGGACAAATATAACTCGCAAAGCGAGCCAGTGCTGAACTCTACCTGTTTTACTTGGCATCATCCATCAAAGGGATCTGTTAAGACAGGTTCAATATGGAAACTGGATGTGGATATCAGAGCACCGGTGTTTGTGATGAAAGACATCAGTCAGCGAGGACGACAGAGGTGTCACACATCAAACTAACGTGTCAGTTTTATGAGGGGGTGTTTTTACTTTTGAAGTCAGATACATACAACCGATCTGTAGCATAGGTCCCCAGAGGCGATGCGAATCACAATGCGCAGCATAGGTGTAGATGCATAAGCAAAGAATTCAACCCAGTCTCAACGAATTACGTTGAATTAAACACATGCATTCCCAGTTTTATTGGAGAAACACCCAAACCTCTGAAGTTTTTCATGCATGCATTATATAGATGTTATAATGAAGTGATTTTCAAACTGGGGTGGGGTGGGGGTTCAGTAGAAACAAATTAAAACAAATGTGCAAATAATTTTGTATAATGTTTCCTTTTATTTACATTAAGACATAAAAGCCAATTAAATAAACTACATATCCTGGTCCTTGTCATTGAGACGTTTAATAATGCCTGATATTTTTTCGTTTCCTGTAAGTACAGTAGTAACTATTTACTAACTATTTTTTAATAAGCCAAGTAATAATCAATGTTTTGTATTTTTTTTAGAATAAATGAGTCTTTATATATAAAAATATCATTATATATGATGGTCTTGTCATTAAGATGTTTGTTTGTTTTAGGTAGCTGATTTCCAAGGTGGTCTGCATCTCTAACTGTATTCAGTATTTACCAGGTTGAAACAAGATCTATCGTCTTGCCATCCATCTGATCATCCAAAATTGGAGCAGCTAATGAGCAGGAATCAACCATGTAAAGTAAGCTTAGCTTTCTTCATTTGCTTTTCTCTTTTCCCTTGACTAACTATTATGTGCTGGTATTGGTAACCTCTGGCAGTGCAAAACTGGCGCGTAATTTAGCAGACTAATAGAGCCCTGAGTAAAAGTGAAACACAGAGAGAGAAAGTGAAATTTCTAGATGTTTTTAGGGCAGAACAATTTGAGATCCTGCTCTCTGATTGGATGAGACAGCCATGATGGATGAGGGGAGTCAGTATGGTAATGCTCATCTAGTTCAGCTAACACAGTTCCATAGTACATGAGTGCTTTAAAAAATACCACAATGGGTGGATGGATAGATATTTTATTCTTTATGTTTCATTGATTGTGTTTTGTGGTTTATTTGCCTTATTAAAATGAGGGGGAGGAGTTGGTGCATGTATGCTTCTGTACTTCAGAGGTTTGATAAAACTTGATGTTGATTTTGTGGTGAGTCAAACTTTGATCAAGGGAGGGGACATAACAGCTCATTTAAGCACTCATATGAAATAGAGCTCAATAAGCAAAAGTAATATCAGACGTTTCAGTGACATAATCACACTTCTGTTGGATGAAAGCTCCTCCACCCTCACGAGGCACATGAAAACATAACCTCATTTCTGTCTGACTGAAGTCTGTGCTCGCAGTGGGAAATATCAGTCTACATATGAGTTCAGATGTCCCTTTCTTGCTGTCAAACTGCTGCCTGTTTTGTTCTGATGTAAATGAGTAAACACTCCTAAACTCTAATATTTTCTGAACAACAGCCAGATCTCTCACACCCCTCTCTCTCTCTCTTTCTGACTTTATTTCTCTGTCTTTCTCGCCTTTAGGCCAGAATCATGGTCTACACAAATATGCATATGCATAATGCTTAACTAACCCTATTCTCTTGTTCGCGGAGCTTTTGTACATACATGCACTACCGTTCAAATATTTGGGGTCAGTATGTTTTTATTTTATTTTTTTGAAAGAAATCTCTTATGTTCACCAAGGCAAAAATTCAATACAAAACAGCAATATTGTAAAATATTACTACAATATAAAATAACTGTTTTATTATTTGAATACATTTTCAAATGTAATTTATTCCTGTGATGGAAAAGCTGAATTTTCAGCATCATTACACCAGTCTTCAGTGTCAAATGATCCTTCAGAAATCATTCAAATATGCTGATTTGCTGATGAAAACAGTTGTGTTTCTTCTTCTTCTTCTTCTTCTTCTTCTTTTTTTAATATCTTTAAATGTTAGAAATGGTATGCTAGTATGCTATTACAAAATTTAGCCAGTGATGGTTTTTAAACAGGTTGTCGGAACACTTTGCCTCTCTGCCATTGGTCAGAAATCCAGATAGTCCCGCCTCAAACTCACACTATTGAGTGTTACTATGCTGGGATGCTCAAACAAACTGAGAAATGTTTTAAGACAATTTATGGCATAGAGTGCTGCAGTGATAATGTTTTTTTTAGGCCAGCCTTGTTAGCATCAACCTGGTTCACTTGACAAAAACTGAAAAGGATTTTTCCATTGCCTTTTGAATTATCGCAGAAAATAAGCACTGAGACCAACAGAAGTTTATGATTCTTAAAAGTTTTGTTCATCATGATCATCTTTAGGCATGAACACAACTTGTAATTGAAATTTTAAGTAAAAGCTTTAAAAAAATCTCAATGGTGTATACATTTTGTGTTATGGAATAAAACATGAAAATATCCTGAGCTTGTGTTAACCACAGACCTTATTTCAGGCATTTAACCAGCAATGCATTGACTTAAAGACGATGGAACTGGAAGTGCTAAAAAGCTAACACATTTGCTACATTTTATTGGCCTACAAAATTTGTCATCCCTGTAGCACTATATTAAATATTCCTGTAATATAATGGGGTGGTGACTAACCTCAAGGAGGCGATAGAGTGACCTTCAAATGTCTGTGCCAATAACCCAGATTAAATATGTTGCTCTGTCATGACAGTAGTTGACTTAAAAGCCAGAACTGACTGTACAAGAAGACACTTTACTCAATAGTGATAATGCTGAGAATGCTATGTGTACTTGATGTACCTGCTCTATCACATTTTGGAATGCAGTGACAAATGAAATTAAGCTAGTGTAGCTAGATTAGCATTTGCGAATCTGATTAGTTTCAGGCCTTCTATTGAATGCACATAAATGCATTTATATTCTCCCACACATCCGTAATGAAAGCACACACAACTCCATAAGCTATAAGCTAAAATGCATAAGCTAAAATGAAATGAATACATTCAAGATATCAGCTAATTTCTCACCCACCTGAAGGATTTAGCAGTTTTTCCATAATTCCTCTACACAAGGCCTTCATGTGACTCTGACATCTTCCTCAATTCTCCTGCACTTTTAAACCCGACATTAATATTCAAGCACTTAGCGTGGGAACATCATCTAAACGCCTAGAACCCTGCTGGAAGAACAAACCATCAGAAGCTTTAAATTAACACGCAATCCCACACACGCACGTCAAACGTAGCATAAACTGAACTGTTATCATCTCAGGCGCCCTTTTCTGAGATCTCCTCCACCTGTAATTGCTTTTAACACTGCTGGATGCTGCTTTTTCTCCCCCTTCATCCTCTTGTTTCTGTGAGACAGCTTTGCCCGTGACAAGTTAACAGCCCGACCGGAGAACGAAAATGATGCCAGTCCTTTTGTCTCTCTGGCAGATGGAGCCCACAGTATGCCGTTTGAAAATCAGCCTACAGCACACAATTCCATAACAAACAGGGAAAATCTCTCTGATCACAGTCCATCTTTTGCTATTGTCATTCACAGGCCATTGGCTCGATTATTATCGGCATCGCATTCAGCGTGCGCCCGCCGCGCATCAATGATGCAAGAGTCATGTAAATCAGTCATAAAAACAAGGTGTGAGACTCTTACAAGCGAGAGAATGAAATGAAGCAATATTCCTGAAATGATTTGGCACGTCTTCCTGTGGTTTGTTGTTTTTTTGTTTGTTTTTTTATGTGTCCCCTGTTGACATCAATCTGTTAACCAATTTCCTCTATTGTCACTTCGAAGATGAGCGCAAATGAATGAGTAATGCAGCGGCTGCCACCAAATCAAAGATACAAAACTGATCACTTATTTTCATATAGCTAACCAGTCCGAACAATTACTGTGCACTAAAGATCTGATTTTCAAAAGCTAGAATGTTTTACACTTTGAGAAACAAACGGATGGAGAGACAAGGAGCGGGAAGGCAATTTCAGTGAAAGCTGTTCTTTCATTTCCAATCTAAGCTGCATTTTTGATGTACAAACAATCTGATTCAACCTCTATATAGATGTCATGCAGTCTCAAAGGGACTAGCAATGCACTAAGAACAGCTCACTGAAATAGGATAAGTGGTACAGTTGCAATTAACATGAAATGAGGGGAAAAGCAGTCTAAACAATATATGTAATTGGTCCAAGGGGGTCAAGGTTTAGCTGGTTTGTGTATGTCAGGTCACCCCTGCTGGTGGATGCTGCAACTACACAATACTGCAGCCATATATCATCTTTTTCCATTGACAGCCGTCATGAGTAGCCACAATAAATTTTTGCAACCAAGATAAATACAAAAATACATATATAAATATCAAGTATTTCATTATCTTAACGTGGACGTTTTGCCAGTGAACAATTATATATACCTCGCTGGACTGGATTTTGCAATATATGCGTTTGAATTTTATATTCTTTCAAATATTTCATGTAAATATTTCCCATTTCTCAACAGCACATCACTGCTGTTTCCTACTGTCATGGCTCCAACAGCGTCAGCGCTGGCTTCTCTTTCTGCACAACAGCTGTCACTCATACCATTCACACACGCACACAGTGTAGTGCAGAGCTGGTACTTCATCTCAATCACTCACCAGCTCTTGAAACCATGTTTCTCTTCCAGAACCAAGTGCGATGCCTCATTATCTACTGTCTACATAGGCAGCTACCTTCTCAAATGGCATCCTAACTAAAACAGAACCAGAAGTGACTGAAGTGAAACCCTGTGCAGCAACCAAGAGGTTAAGGTTTGCCTGGTTAGCATGGACCCTGAATGCAGCGGTTGCAGGCAGCAGATCGAGAGACATTTATCCTGGAAGACACTGATACGTGGAGATTACAGCAGGTTGATTTTATTGTGACCTTTACCTGAAATTGCCATCAGTTATATTTCTAAGGTATGAAAATGCAGAGCTTTCAGTGAGAGAGAGGATATGTTTCAGGCACAATGCAGTTGTTACTGAAAGAGAAAGGGGAGGTGAGGTGGTCAAACAGGAGCAGGACAGACAGCAGATTGTCTTTCATTCTTGTTTGTCTGTCAATCATGCATGTTCTTTCCTGTCTTTCTCTGATCTGCTGTGGGACAAAACTCCTGCACAGCTAATTTCCTGTGATACACCAAACATCATTGGCTGTTTCACAGACTGCTTCATGGTCTCATCTGGCCTTCAATATCAGTGATATCACAGCACACACACACACACACAGAGAGAGAGAGAGAGAGAGAGAGAGGGAGACGGGGGAGGGTAAGACTAGGATCTGTGGAACAGAACAGATGGTGCTGAATAAAAACACTCTTTTATTTTGATTTTCTATCAAAAGCAATAGGAAATGTGGTATTGGCATTATTTCTCTCTGAAAGGTTTTTTTCTGCTTATTTGTCACTTTATCTCAGAGTACAAAGCTTTATTGACATGATTGTTGACATTTACAATACTGTGAAAACATGCAAAGTACTTGAAGTACAGATATATACAATGTAGAAAAAATGAGAAAATGAAATAAATATAAAAGTATAAAAAATATAAAAGAAATATATACATACATACATACATAAAAATATGCATTTTCAAATGTATCCATATTAATGTGGACATAGTCTAAAGGTTTGCTTATTGGCCCAAGTCGAAAAAGCCTACTCCAAGTTTTCTATGATATTCTGATCCTTAGATGTGATCCTTCCGATCCCTTTTCAATGTAAGTCGCCCATTTTTTTGTGACTTGGCAAGCACCACTTTGAAAATAATAGAAATAAAGCAATATAATGGGAATCTCACAATGTAGACAGACACTCTGCATCTTATTTTACATTTCTTTTCTTCTCACCTCCTATTTCTTCTATTTCTTGGTCCATTCTTATTTATTATATTTTTGAACACCATTTCCATGGCATGGATTCATTAAATACAGACACTAATTTGCTTTTAACTGATTAACGAGAGAAACCAAGACCTGCTTGCAGGAGCTTTTAATTATACATACAGTTTGGATGAGAGCAGTAGAATACAAAATTTCCTCTTATTTGGTTCAACAGGGCTTTTCAAAGGATCTTCGACTGCTCACGAGTAATGGGTTATTGATGTTTCAGAAACGATTACTAGGTAACATGTCTCAAACATAAGGAAGTAGTAAACGTTTAAAAAGAACAATGTAACTTTTAAAACAGCCTTTACGAAAAGTACTCCAATATAACCATGGTATGTTTAAGTGTAATTCTAGGACTGCACAAGCTGTCCAGCATTTGGTTTTATTTTAATTTCACCATTAAGATTATTGAACAACATTTTTTAAAACTAAACTCTGACAAAGGACAGTGTAAATTCCTTATAAATTAATAAATACATACATAAATATGCATACATAGACACTGTAAAATAAAGTGCCCCTTAAGACACATAAAAACATTGCATTTCTAACTCAGCGAAAATATTTTTGCTTCCCATGAATTCTTTGCGGATACAGTTATTCATATTTTACAGTATTAAGTCTGTCAAGCCCACATTCCCTTGCGCCACATCACTGTGCGTTCATAATAAAAATTTCAGCTTTTGTTGATGGTTTGGCCTCACTGGGCCTGTCACTTCATGAGTTAGCCTAAAGCACTCTACACGTCTTCCTGTAATGAAATATTTACAATCAGAGCTGATATGTGAGATGGCTGCCCGCTGTAGCCCCTTGGTAATTATTTGAGTCCTTGGGCAAAAGACAAAAAAGATGCTTGGAATACGAAGAAGATTGTATTTTTTATTAATATTATTTTATCAGAATTCTGGCTGATTAGATGGCACTGTACTGCTGTAATGATTTAGGAGGCTTTCAAAAGCAGCTAGTGCTGGGCTACTTTGGAACGCTTAGGGGCCACAAAACAGCCTCAGCCTCAAGGGCCTATAGAGCTCCTATTTTATATAATAATTATTTTATATTACTGAAAATGTTTTAATTTAATTTGTTTTAATTAGTCTGATGACTTCTACTTTAGCAATTTCAGGTTTGTTAAAAAACAAAAACAAAAAAACACAGTGGCTACATAGTTTTCAACCGATTTATGAATAAGACTGCTCCACTTTACATTGTCCAATGAAATTTGAGCTTGTTTAAGACGCACACAATCTATAGCAACACAATGGCAATGACGTCTCAGACTGAAAGATATAAGTAAAAATAAACCAGTATTTTCAGAGTTTTGAGTTATTTGTTACTGTTTTGTACATGTTGTCATAATAATTATAATTTTAATGCATTTTGTTTTATTGACCACAATATTATTGTTGATAATTGTTGAGAGAGGAGCACTTTTGGTTAATTTTGGAAAAAGGGGAGGGGCTTGAGCACCCCCCTGCCTGTTTTTTCTTTCACAATACAATATTTCAAGAGTTTCACTTGGAATTAGATGGTTTAAATAAGATTTAGCACAGTTTACAATAAACTCGAGCTAAAAACACCCAAAACAGTATAAATTGGTTGTGATGATCCACATTCAAAACTACTGTAAAAGAAAAAGAAAAAGTTCAAATTTCAAATTTCATTCAAATGTTTGAAGTTTGAAGAGACTTTTATTCAGCAAGGAAACATTAAATTGATCAAAAGTGAAAGTAAGGATATTTAAAATGTTTCAAAAGATTTATATTTTATAGAAATACTGTTTTTTTGAATATTCTTTTCATCAAAGAATCCTGGAAGAAAAAAAAAAAAGTGACTGAACATAAGATGAATGGTTGCCAAAATGCGACTTTGCTTGGCAAAAACCACCGTAAACAACTTGCAGTAAAACTGTCTTCATTAGACAGCTCCTTACCAAAATCCTTCTATCAAAAGACACATTTTTAATACTGCAGTTAGTGATTCACAATTATGAAATCACATGCTAACATAAGTTATATAACAGTTTTTAACTGCTTAACATCTTAAAAAGGCAACACTCATGGTGTGAGGCACATTAAAACAGTGATTAAACATGTATGCATGTGTACATTAAAATAATGCAAAAGGAATTATTGTGAGATCACAAGAAAAAAAAAAACATGAGTGGAGATGACGAACATGATATACAGTACCATGCATGTTGTGATTTCCTCAGGTAGTGTTCAAGATCAACATCGCAACGTTCTTGAAATAACACTTTAAAAAAGTTGAAAATATGGTAAAATTGAATTCATACATTTTATAAAATACTACTGACAAAATTCAAAATGGGTAACTACACACTGTCAATTCAACAAGAAGTAACTACACTGATTTAATTTGATTCATTAAAGGGGTCATATGATGCGATTTCTAGTTTTCCTTTCTCTTTGGAGTGTTACAAGCTCTTGGTGCATAAAGAAGATCTGTAAAGTTGCAAAGACTAAAGTCTCAAATCCAAAGAGATATTCTTTATAAAAGTTCAGAGTCAACCACGCCTACCTAAAACGGCTCGTTCTAACACGCCCCCACATGTCTACGTCACTATGTGGAAATATTAGCATAATGCCGCCCAAATGTGCACGCAAAGAAAGAAGGCGTGATTTCAGGAACAGCAGTAGTGTTAGGAAGTTTAGGAATCCAAGATCCAAAAAAAACCTGGATTATCACATTCACCAAGACTGGAAGAGAACAATTTGGAATAGTATGTGTGACTCTACTTTAGACCTCATAAATCATCTGCAGTAAACAAACTAGCAGAAATAATGAACATCCCATAATGCCTCAGCCAAAAGTATAGTTGCCATGGCTCTCTGTGCCTCTGGAACTTCCTGTTCTTACTCATACCTGGTCATAAACTCCTCTTATTTCTCCAGCAGAGACAGCCAGCTTCCCTTTATAATCCCTCCAACTAAATGCAGCGAGTTCCATGAAGATCATCTTCTGAGACACGGTTTTGTCCCGGTTCAAATCCACAAAAGCACAGAGCAAGTCATTAAAGTCCTATGTCCACAGAGAGCTGCAGAATCGGTGCATTAATAATTTGCGGAGATGCGGCGAACACTTCCAGGAGTGTATGTAAATGATAGGGAGAGAATAGACTGGCAGTATTAATATTGCATTTGTTCTGCGTTGGGTTTATTAGTCAGGCGGGAAGCTAATGAGCCTCTTGCACCCAAAGCTGTCAAACGCTCAGCCCGTAATTCAAGCTGGAGAAGAGACTCTTTCGCTCAAAACACATCCTGCTTCTGAATAATGGCTCCAACTACAAGAAGCATCCAACTCATTAGAGAGTATATCAATTAAATGATATTAGCTACAAAGTTATTAAAAACTTTGTCTAACTTCAGATTAGTGTTTTGATTAATCAATTTCATGAGTTTCTGTGGTGATCTCAAAATGCTTCACTCTATTAAAAATAGGAGTGGATTGCTTGTAGATTGCTTAACCCTGAGGAAAGTTTTATTGCTCAGACATCGCTCTTTCAAAGCTCGGGAGACTCAATGGAGTTATTGTTTATATTTCATTAAAGTGTTGTTGGATTTTAATCATGAAACCCAAGCAGAACAGATTTCTGTCTAAATAATTTGTACAGCCATTTTTGAATAAATTATCGCATTCAATTCAATGCCTGATTTTTTTCTAAAAAAATATTTATGAATGAATTACACAGAAAATCTGTTTCATGAATAAGGCACATTGTCTCATATAGGTTTCTACGCAGAAATAAACAGAAACAAATGAAACAATTACAGTAATACCCCAATTTATACCAATTTATAAGTGTAAAAGTCTTTTAAAGGTGTAAAATATATTTTGGATTTTGGTAGAATTTGTTGACAAATGTTGCCAAATCTGAACATCATTTGTGACATTATCTCATCTTAAACTCTAGTAAAGGTGCTTTGAAATGCAGAAACTATCAAGCTATTAAAGCAATCTCATTTTTGATTTTCTTTCCTACAGACGGATCCGGATGATCACACATATGGAGATGATGCAGGAGGAAGAGCGAAAGCGTCCTCTGTTTATCAGCAGGTCTGGCAAAAGCTCCGATCTGGATCTGGGAACGCTCATCTGAATCCAGACGTATCCTGCTGCTGAATCACGCCAGTGGGATTATGGGATTCCTCACAATGAAAGAACAGATTTAAACATACCCTTCTATTCTTCATCGTCGTGGCGGAGGCCTCCAACCCTGCAGGTGGTGAATTAAATCTACGGTGAGTTCACAGATGGGTTGTCCCAACTACTAAAACAAACTATTGAACATGTGTGTATACCCATATTCATTACTGTTCCTGGACCTGTGTTAATGACACTTCCATCGAGTGGACTGAGCAGAGACAGATGGGCCCTTTATGAGTCTACTTTTTTAAGAAGTTTTTCCACCTTGCAGGTTTTTCTCTTGCTACACATGATCTCTTGCTAACTGTTGATTTTAGTCATACTAAAGTTAATTTGTGAAGTCATGTGCATTTATGTATGCACTATTTCATATTTTTTTTTAAACAGATGGTTGTTTTCAGTCACATTTATGCATTTGGCAGAATTTAGCAAAGACGTTTGGGGTTCATAAAATGGAAAGTTTAATTGTTTTAAAAAGTTGATAAATGAGTTAAAGGGCATTTTCATACTAGAGTATTTGATAGGGACTTGAGTCCTTTTTTTTCAGTTTGCTTCATGAGTTTAGTGTGAAAGTGGGTTTTGAAGTCCTTCGTGTAGTTCTTTTGGTTTCCAACAAACCAATTTGCTAAAAAAGGCTGTGAAAATTTGCTCAGTAAAAACAGTAAAATTGTGAAATATTTAAAATAACTGTTTTCTTTTTTTAATATATTTTAATATGTAATTCTTTCCTGTGACTGGAAAGTTAGCCAGCCATTACACCAGTCTTCAGTGTCACATGACCCTTCATAAAATTGTGATATTTTGATTTGGTGCTCAAGAAACATTTCTTATTATCAATGTAGATAATAAGAATGCCATGCACGGTCATCGTTTTTATGAAGAGAAAAGAAAACTGCATTTATTTGAATAGTTTGTAACAATACAAAAGTCTGTTACTTTTATGTTACTGTTACTTTGATTAATATAATGCATCCTTGCTGAGTAAAAGTATTATTATTATTTATTTTTTACTGACCCCAAATTTGTATGTATACATTAATAATAATATTATTATTTATTAATATTAATATTGAACCAATTTTTTTAAGGCCACATGCCATCTAAGTACGAAACTTGTTTTAGTGTGGTAGATGATTGACAGTTGTTTGACAGATCTTAATCTCAGGTATAAATGGGGTCTTTGAGTGGTCGTGATTCTACCATTGTCATGCAAAGATTTTCTGTCATTTTCAGACCTCTAAAGAGGATCTGAAGATTGATATGGAGTTGTGGTTAAGACCTGAATTCAGCCATAGGTACTTGTGTTGTGTTTTGAAATGCATTAGGAATTGAGTGTGCTAGAGAACCTCAGTTTTTCTTTAGAGCACTTTAAAGCTCATCTAGTTGTAAACAGAATTCACCAGATGAGTCCCCCTGGTACCAGAATCGTCAGATCACCAGATGCCCACAGACGCACCTTTTCATGTCCTTCTCAAAGCGGTACCCTCGATCCATCATTCTGGAAACTTCACTCTTTTCTTCTTTAAATTCAGCGAGTTCATGTTAAATGGTGAAATAATAACATAACTATACGCACCAGTCCTCTTTCACCATACCAATCACATATTTGACATTACTGTGGGGGAAAAAAGAGGTTTAGCATCTCAAGTGGAATAATTTCCATATGTATGTATAATACCCTTATGAATTCAAATTCTGCGCTCCAGTCAGATGATGAATAAAACCTAATAAAAATGTCATTCTCCTGCTGAAACTCTGTAGCTGCCACAGGCCCACTGAGAATGTTTCTAAAACCACTATTGATACCTTTCTATTCAGCATGTCCCTGACTGACATGATGCAATTTATTTATGACATTTTATTTTGGGACTATTGCCATTGTAAATATACAGCACTGTGCCAAATGCTCGCCTTTGAGGAATTAATGATCCGTTAAAGATACAATATCCTGTTTCTGCCACTCACGATGATTGAGCCAAGGTGGAATCAATTTCATCTGTCAAATCTTTCTTGAACAGCTGAAAAGTGCTCTTAAACATGCTGAAGTGCAGTTGGAAATGAGTCACCCGTGAAGCCGCTAATAGCACCCTCTGGTTTTGCTCTTTGTGTTTGTGCATTTGATTCTGTTAAAGGTCCCAATTTATCCATTATCCATAAAACACTTACTAAAAAAGTCAAATATTTTATTGGGTTACCTGCATGTCATGTGACATTTAACCCACACCAAAGAAACACGTGAATGTGTTGTTAAATAATTAAAATAGAACTTCAAATCTCAGGGGGTACATTAAGTAAATCCATCCATCCATCTCAGATTACACAATTGTGATTTGTGTTTCTTCTTTTCAGACAAAAATGACTGAATGTTTTATGGAAATGGCAGGAAGAGTGTACAGTCAGCTGTTCCACATGACAACAGTGAGAAAGGTCGGCGTGATTTGTTTTATGCTTTTAGGAACAATAATGAAGAACCCATGATTACGATTCACTAAATTTCAGTTTGTAGGATATCCATGATTTATTTGATTGATTGATTGATTGATTGACTGAAAATGTTTTGGGGTAATTTGTGGTACAGAGTTTCCATGTGGCAATATTTCCCTATTTTTTCCAAAATATTAGGACTTAAATAATAAAATCAAATTTTAGTTTGACATGAGAACATTTTATTAACACAAAAATTATCGTAATTCAATTTTTAATACATTTTTTTATGCTAATATTGTGTTTTTCCTTCATAAATGTGTTTCCTTTGACACCATGATGTGGCCATGGTATTGTTTGTATACATATTTTTATTCAACACAAGCCATAAAACCTAGATATATTCTACAGCTATTTTTTACTAGGTTGTTTTCTCTGAGATACAGACATTTTTGACAATTGTTTATTTTAATATGTATTTTAAAATATGATTTATTCCTGTGAAGGCAAAGCTGAATTTTCAGCATCATTACTCCAATCTTCAGTGTCACATGATCTTTCAGAAATTATTCTGAAATCATATGCTGATTTGCTGCTCAAGTGACATTTCTTAAAGGTTTCTTAATTTGTTTGTTAAAACCGTCATACGTTTTTAAATCTCTGAGAGAGACATTTTGTGTGAGATTTAATAAAATGTGAACATTCAATATATAGTTTTCCTTGACCTGTAATAGAGATCCACATTGACAGTGCTCTTCTCACAGCATGCTGGCGTGTTGAATTCAGATAAATCAGTTTTTTATACCAAGTTGTTTGGGACCCCCATTTTCACTATTTAATAATTAAATTGTGCCCGTTCTCTCAATATCCCTCCCTTCAGCTTCTCAAATGTCTGTATTCCCCAGGACACAAAACCCATTTAAGGGTTGATATGCCTGTACGTGTCTCTGAACCGTGGTGGGCGTCATTACCCAACTGTGCTTTCCCTCCTACGCTGTTGTGTGTCCTCTGACTGATGCTGACTACTCTAGAAGACTAGAGGACCCTAATCAGGGTCATTTAGGCAAAAGATCACTGAATCATCATAGCACTGTGTGCTGTTGTCATGGCAACTGCATCCACTTCACATATGGGATGCAGTGGGACCTGATGTTGAGGGTTTTTTTTTTTTTTGTGCTTTAGTGCTCATCCGATCTGATGTGTTCAGTGATTGTGAAACGTTGAGACAGTTTATTAAACATCCAATCTCCTCGGCGGAAAAGTTAATTTCCAGGAGAAGGCCCTTAAAGATGGAATATTAATCAGGTTGACATAAATATGAGACATGCATATACATGAATGCACACACACAGACAGGCCTATAATTTTGTGATGTTTTATCAAGAAATTATGGTTTTCAGATGTTTTTCATATGATTCTGAATGGGTTTTGTTTGTTTTTGTTTGTGTTCCTTGATATTTTGTATCTGTTAGCTTATCACATACAGGACCTTTAGCCATTTTTCATTATCTTTTAACTTGGCATGTCAAAACAGTTAGGTGTTACATGCGATAAGGAGGTGGAGAGAGATATTAAAATATTAATATAGCCACATGTTCTGTCACAGCAGTCTAGTGCAAAATCTCCAATCCACACGCATGTCATAATGCTAGTGTTATCCACTTATCATTTTAATAAAACATGACTTATATGAGGAATGATCTGGATTAACAGTATGTGTTACTGCACTGTGAATGCATTAGCATTTCATGTGGAATGTGGATGCTTCCGCTTCAAAAAAAATCACTATTTCTCATAATTTTCCACTTCATATTTCACAATTCTACTTTATATTCCACATTAATTTCTCCCACACTATGACCTTTTATCTCTTAATATGTCTTTATTTTAAACAGCTGTGACTTTATTTCTCATAATTGAGAATTTATTTTTCTAAAATTATTAATTGTGACATATATTACACAATATGACTTTTTTTTCTTGTAATTGGGATATTATATTTCACAATGTTTTTTTTAAAGGTCTCTTTTTTAAACATTCTCACAATTACCTTTTTTACTTTTTACTCTGAGACTGAAATAGGATAGCACAATTTAATAAAATGTGCTGTGTTGTCAGAATATTTGAAGACTTTTTCCCCCACTTCCAGCCTTATAGACAATTTTTAATTTAGAACAATAAAACTCCCCTCTGAGACTATTGGTTTATTGCCGAGGCCTAATTCACAGTGTTTGTCAATTGACACAAGAGGCTTTGTGCTTTTGACACATAATGATTTAACATTATAAGAGTGACATTTGAGAAAAGCTGCTTCCCCGAGGCCTGTTTCCTGTTGCTTGGGTGACCAAAGAGTGTGTGATGCCTAAACTTGTTATATGAGGGACTGAAAGCTAATGAAGAGAGAGGCCAGTCTCTCACAAAACCACTTATCATGACCTTTTATTCCAAGCAAAATCAATTTACCCTTAATGTGTCCATATTACTGCACTGACTTTAATCTGCTCCAGCCCATCAAAGCCTCGCCACCAAGGGACACAATCCACAGCCGCTGTGTTGTTTTTCACCTGGACTCAAAACAATGACTGATTAAGGTCGCTTTTGTCATGCTCTTTAAAGACTTTGAAGGGACCATTGAACTCTGCCGAATAACTTTGAAGGAGTTTTGCACACTTGATCCAACCCAAACAAACTGGAAGAATTAGAAGAATTAGGAAGTAGTCTCTGAAAAGGTTGTTAAAAAAAAAAAAAAAAAAGCTTTAGTTCATTTGTATTTTGTATTTGTAGGGATTGCATTAAAGCATGACCAGAGTGCTTTTTATATTCTTTTCATATGCATGAGCACGCATTGTTGACAATTTGTTTGCACTTTTATTTCATTCATGGTGTAAACCAGCAATGTCTTTAAATGTCAATAAATTATTACAAAATGGCGCCATGGATGGCTGCCTCGGTTTGTAGCTCCTTGGTACTTTTGCAATTTTTGTTAATTTGTCCTGTTTTAAGTAACTTTTTTCCAATCAGCTTTACTAGGGATGAACACAAAGAGCAGCGTTACCCAGACTCTTTCATTGTCATTCTCTGTGATTTTGATAAAGCTAATCTCACACGCAAACTGCCTAAATACAGACATCACATCACATGCCCCACCAGGGACAGCAATATGCTGGACCATAGCTACACCGTTTTAAAGGATGCAAACCACTCTGTCCCCCGAGTGGCTCTGGGACTCTCTGATCACCATTTGGTCCATCTTCTACCACCCTACAAGCAGAAACTTAAAATATGTTAAGCCTGTAGTGAGATCTGTAAAAAGATGGACTAATGAGGCAGAGCAGGACTTACAAGCCTGCTTCGACTGCACTGATTTTAGTGTTTTTGAGGCTGCAGCCACTGATCTGGATGAGCTCACTGACACTGTGACATCCTACATCAGTTTCTGTGAGGACATGTGTGTTCCAACCAGGACTTATTTAACGTTTAACAATGACAAACCTTGGTTCAGTGCAAAACTCAAAACAGCTTCGCCAGGCCAAAGAGGATGCCTACAAGAGTGGGGACAAAGCCTTGTACAAAAAGGCCAAATACACACTCAATAGGGAGATAAGAGTAGCTAAGAGAAGCTACTCTGAAAAGCTGAAAAAAAAAAACAGTTTTCAAGCAAAGACCCTATTAGTATGGAAGGGCCTGAAAGCCATCACCAGCTACAAGACTCCATCCCCCAGAACTGTGGAGAATCAACTTTTAGCTGAAGGTTTGAATGAGTTTTACTGCAGGTTTGAAAAGCTTGGTCTCACACCCCACACCCACTCTAACCATCTCACAACACAGCCATCAACACCCTCCCCCTCCCCCCTACTGCTTCTCAGCCTGCACTTAAGATCTGTGAAGATGATGTACTCAAAGTCTTCAGGAAACAGAAGATAAGGAAAGCCAAAGGCCCATATGGTGTCTCTCCAGCCTGCTTCAATGCCTGTGCTGTCCAGCTGTCATCCATCTTCACACTGGTCTTCAACAGATCACTGGAGCTGTGTGAAGTCCCCTCCTGCTTCAAACACTCCACAATCATCCCTGTACCCAAGAAACCAAAAATCATGGGACTAAATGACTACAAACAGGTTGCTTAAACGTCTGTATCCATTAAGTAATTTGAGAGACTGGTGTTGGCCTACTTGAAGGACATTAATGGACCCTTTATGGATCCCTTGCAGTTTGCTTATCGAGCAAACAGGTCTGTGGATGATACAGTCAACATGGGACTGCACTACATCCTCCAACTTCTGGACAAACCAGGGACTTATGCAAGAATCCTGTTTGTGGACTTACTTCAGCCTCGCTTTCAACACCACCATCCTGGATACCCTCCTGATTAAACTGACAAAGCTTTCTGTACCCACCTCCATCTGTCAGTGGATCATCAGCTTCTTGATAGACAAGGAGCAGCTAGTGAGGCTTGGAAAACTCACATCCAACACCCACACCATTAGCACTGGAGCTCCTCAGGGGTGTGTGCTCTCCCCACTGCTCTTCTCCCTCTACACAAATGACTGCACCTCTAAAGACCCCTCTGTCAAACTCCTGAAGTTTGCAGACAAGAGGTTGAGCAGCTGGCTGTCTGGTGCAGTTACAACAACCTGGAGCTGAACACGCTCAAAACTGTGGAGATGATTGTGGACTTTAAGAACCCCCACCCCCCCCAGCACTCTCACCATCATGAACAGCACTGTGGCAGCAGTGGAGTCATTCAGATTCTTGGGCACCACCATCTCACAGGACCTTAAGTGGGACAATCACATTGACTCCATTGTGAAAAAAGCCCAGCAGAGCTTGTACTTCCTACATCAACTGAAAAAGGTCAACCTTTCACAGGTGCAGATGACACAGTTTTACTCAGCTGTTATTGAGCCGGTTCTGTGCACTTCTATAACTGTCTGGTTTAGGTCAGCCAGCAAATCAGATATAAGAAGACTGCAATGGACTGTCAGGACAGCTGAAAGGATAATTGGTGTGCACCTGCCCAACCTTCAGGACTTGTACAACTCCAGAGTGAAGAAATGGGCATGTAACATCATCACAGACTCCTCGCACCCCGGCCACAACCTGTTTGCACTTCTCCCCTCAGGCAGACATTACAGTTCTACCAGAAATACTCGGGAGGTGAAGATAAAACTCAAAAGTATTTATTTACAAAGCTGATTCAAAAAACAGAATTATTTGGTGTAGGCCCTATCCATAGCTTAAATCTGAAGTCGTAGATTCCAGCTATTCCTGCCGAAGACGAAGGCAGGGCGGAGCCTACCCCCGCATGGATGGGGCCAAGCTGGTGGTGGTGGTGGGGAGGATGGAGGGAAACGAAAGCGGCAGTATCTGCAAACACAATGAAGGGTGAGTAGAGGGCTTATATATTCCTCGTGTTGAGTGACGATTGGCTACATCTAATTGTAATATGTGACGTGGCATTAAGTCTTCCTAGTAGAACTTGCGCTGACGCTTCCATATCTCTGTGCACTAGAACATCTAGGGGGGAAAAAAAATAAAAATTTCCCCCCATGCCATCTCCAGCTTAAATAGCTAACACAGAAATTACCACCTGTCTTCCGTAATTAATTTCTTAACTACCGTATTGTCCCGAATATAAGAAGAACAGAATTATTTTGGCGTAGGCCCCATCTGTAGCTTGAATCTGAAATTGTAGATTCCAGCTATTCCTGCCGAAGACGAAGGCAGGGCGGAGCCTACCCCCGCATGGATGGGGCCAAGCTGGTGGTGGTGGTGGGGAGGATGGAGGGAAACGAAAGCGGCAGTATCTGCAAACACAATGAAGGGTGAGTAGAGGGCTTATATATTCCTCGTGTTGAGTGACGATTGGCTACATCTAATTGTAATATGTGACGTGGCATTAAGTCTTCCTAGTAGAACTTGCGCTGACGCTTCCATATCTCTGTGCACTAGAACATCTAGGGGGGAAAAAAAATAAAAATTTCCCCCCATGCCATCTCCAGCTTAAATAGCTAACACAGAAATTACCACCTGTCTTCCGTAATTAATTTCTTAACTACCGTATTGTCCCGAATATAAGACGATGTTTTTTTCTTGGAAATACATCTGAAAAAACACGGTCGTCTTATATTCA